>NC_041389.1:24315908-24340952 GCF_002162155.2 Triticum dicoccoides | reverse complement strand
GCCCCCATGGAAGCCTCCCAGCCGTCCCCCGTCACCGTGGAGGTCGCGCATGCACAATCCCCTCCGGCAGATCTCATCGTCGGTCATGTTGCCCCACCGTCGCTCAAGGCACCACCGTGTCTGCCCGCAAGCGGCAGGGCAACGTTGTCGTGCAGGGCGGAAATCTGGTTGGCCCTGCCAGGAAGGCACGCGCGTCGGGCGCCGCCGCCGCTGCGCGAACTGCCCGACCGCCACCGGAGAAGGTAGGCAAGGTTTCAGGCATGAAGCGCAAGAAGGTTCCTACGAAAAGGTCAGCGCCTTCATCCACTCCCTCCGCCCCCAGCAAGAGGTTCCCCGACAATGGCGTTCAATGACGATGCTTCCAACGCAGGCGAGGTGTTCGATGAAATGGCCGGAAGGTATGCATCTTCGATCCCTTCTACTTGCTTTGCTTTTCGCCATTGTGGTAGCTCGTGACTTGATGTCACTCATTGTAGCGGTGGTCCGAACCACGATGACATGGACGACATCACCAAAGAATGACATGATATGGCAAGAAGAGACATCTTGAAGAGGAGGATACTAGCGGCGGCCGGTGCGTGTTTCAGTGCCGGCATTGTTTTCTCTTCGGGTTTGGAACTAGTGCCGCTGATGCATTCAGTGCGCCCGGCGATGCTTTTGGTGTCGGAGTTGGAAAAGTGTCGGCGATGGATTCCGGGGCGGCAATGGCATCGATGGAGGTGGTACGGAGTGAAGATCATGACGACGGGTGAAAAGCAACTAAGATGATGATGGACGTGGTCATCGCTTTTGCATGAAGTCCTTTTGCATTTGTCGTACAAAATTATGCTTTTATTTGCGCGCGAACTATGTTTTATTGTTCGAATTTGAACTCAATTGTCGAAACCGCTGTCAAATTCGCTTATCGAGTCTTTTCGGTTTGCGGGTCAACGCGGGCTGCGGGCGAGCAGACCCCGCGTCGGCCCGTAAATCCGTTTTTCAGCGAACTATAAACGCATTTTACGGGTCGATATTATACAGGGTCTGCTAGAGATGCTCTAAGAGTATACCTAGCCCCAAAAAGCCCGATGTGACACAGCCTGACCTTGCCCATGGGCCGGGCCTGGGCCTAGATTTTTGTGGCTGATGGCTGGGCTGGGCCAATCCGGGCTTAGGCTTGTCGTATTTGCAATTTAAGGGAGAGGCCCGATGTGATGCCCGACGGGTTTTTTGACTGACAAGCCAAGGTTGGGCCTGAAAACTAGGCCCAGCACGTCTAGCCGGGCCTAGGCCTAGGTTTTTTGCTTCGGGCTTTGCTAGGCCCAGGCCGGCCCAAGTTATGGCCAGGTATACATAGGAATGTCTCAAAAAATGGTATACATTGGAGGAGGTCGGCACGCACCCTCCCAGAGTGTCGTGTCATGCTTACTTCTCAAATCTCAATTTCAAGTTTTAAAATTCAAATTTGAACTTAACTTTATTGACTTTCTCAAACGAAAGTGGGGCCACCACCATCGACCTAGTATAGCGAGGAGAAAATACACATTTGATCCCTTGACTTACTCACACATAACACGTCCGCGGTATTCTATTTACTGTACTTTGAATGAGCACTGCTATGCAGACGATAGCGTGCAGACGATTTTGGGACGGCAAGCCAATCAAGTCGTCCATGTACAGCAACAAAAGGTATCACATCCCTTGATGGACCATCGTCTGACGGTCGTGCATACGGTTCGTCGTGTGTACAACAATTCCGACTTTGAATCAGCCCACGTGGTCTCTCTTCGAGAACCTCACAATCATGAGCGGCTGAAGTTTCATAATGAACACTAGTTTGCTCCTATACTTGAAGAACACTTTAATACGGTCCGTACACACGAAAATACGTAACATCCATACGATTCATGTTTGAGCGCTCGTGTATTGCCACGTGGCCATGCATTTTCGTGGAAGATGCCCTCGTCTTTGCTGAGGGAACGTTGAAGGCTTGATGCATTTTTTATAAACTTCGAACATAATAGTATAGTGTGTTAATTCGATAGATGTTGATATCATTTCTATCTTCATCACTGATTGACCGCTGCCTTCTCAGCAGCAAAAAAATGAATAGACAATGTTTTTTCTACGGGAAGGCCTTCAGACAAGATTTCTTAAAACTTAAATAACGGATACACTGTCCGCTAAAAGTTTAACGATAAAGTTGGGCGCTCATCGTAGGTTGGCTTTAGAGCATCTCCAATAGATGGTCCATATATAAAAATACCTAACTTTTGAACCATCTGGGGCAAAAAAGGTGCTCCAACAAACGGTCCATATGCAAAAAAAATATTGACCGCGGCCTCTTTGTGATGTAAAATACAACACCTGGCGATGCAAATATACATTACGAGATGCATCTGGTCTAAAACCAGCCGCCGCACGCGAACGCCCAACCGTCACTTCATTTTCTTTCCCGCCCGCGCCCGTCCGACCGCCCGAAGAACAGTCGGCCGGAATCCACCGCAGCGACCGCCCAAAACCTCGTCGTCGGCGCTGCCACCACCCCACATCCCCACCGCCGCCCTCCGCCACTGTCGCCCCGTCGCCTCCCCACCGCGGCCCGGACGCCGCCGAATCGGGAGGCAGCAGGTGTGGGATGCGGCCCCTTCGGCGGTCTGGCTGCCGCGGTAGGCCTCCGCCGGGTCTTAGGCTGCCGCCGACCTCCTCCCGTCGGCCGTGAGCCTGTCCACGGCCGTTGCACCGGTCGCACGATGACCGCCGCACCAAGCCCTCCGCCCGGCTGCCGAACGTCTTTGCCGCCCGCCGAGCTCCTCTTGGCCGGCCTCCAACCTCATTTGTTATCACCGCCGCCGTCTGGAGCCGACTGATGAAGCAATGTACCTAGGGTAGGGTCATGGACCTGTCCACACTATCCTCTCCAAGGACATCTCTAGAAGAAACTACCTTTCAATCGACTCAGAAGTGTTCCACTCGACGGACTCGAAGACACTCGACCATGAAGCCAACCACTCGACTGCCAGGAGATCTAAAGTCGCTCTACACACAGTCGGTCGGTTATTAAGTAGCCTTTATGGTCATCATAGCACTTATTTGTGGCGTTACCAGTAACGCCCGATCTTAATGTACCTTAAATCCTACATAACTAAGGACCGGAGGGGTCTGGCGAACTCTATATAAGCCACCCCTCCTCGGTGTAAAGGGTTCGCACCCCTGTAACTCATGCACACATAATCCAGTCGACCGCCTCCGGGCTCCGAGACGTAGGGCTGTTACTTCCTCTGAGAAGGGCCTGAACTCGTAAATCCCTTGCGTATACAACTACTCCATAGCTAGGATCTTGCCTCTCCATTCCTACCCCCCTACACTACTGTCAGACTTAGAACCACGACAGTTGGCGCCCACTCACGTTCATCGCCGACGACTCCGCTTGGCTTCAGGAGGCTCCGCTCGACGTCGACGCGCTCCCTGTCCGCGGGGCGACGCACCTTCGCGCGTGCGTCCGCGGCGTTCTCCTGCGGCAAACAACGACCCAGTATCGGTCGGCTCATGTGTCATCCTCCCTCCCTGTTTCCCGCCGGCGCAAGCGCTTCGGTCGGTCGAGGCTTCAGGCTTCAGCGGTGGGTAAGACACGCGGTGGCTCGCCATTTGGCCACCCCCCAAGTCGCGGCGATCGAGCCCGATGAATCTCTCTACAACCTGTTCGACCTGTCGACTGGCTCCGCAGAGACTGCATCCGAGTGCGACAGCAGTGATCCAGCGGCGGAGGTTCTGATGGTCGATGGACCATGCAGTCCTCCCAGTTTTCCCTGCACCAACGGAGGCGACGGCGGAGGCGATCCGTCGCATGCCCATGAAGAGTATCTCCCCGAGCCCCTCACTTCGCTGCAGAGGGAAGAACTTCGCCGCCGGAACATGGATGCGCTGCACACTCCTATCGTTGGAGAAACCCCCGAGGCTCGTGCCTTAGAGGACGCGCGCTTGCCCAACTTGGCCGAGCGCACTCGACTGGAGAACCTCCAGCGAGCACTCGACGAGTGTCCGCGGCAACAGGTTCCAGAATCCAGTCGACGTCAACTCTTTCTACCACCGACTCAGGTATATCGAACTCCGATTCAGAATTTAGCAGCTGCAGCCCGTATAGCAGAGTTGATTCAACCTTCCCAGTCAGAGGCTAGCAGAGGCTTGTTACAGATCAAAGCATTACTCCGGGTAGCAGGAGATCAAAATTCAGATGTATCACAGTCGTGGAATAGGATTCACAGCAGGTCCATCGCTGCAAATATAGTCCAGTCGGCCCATAGCCCAAGATCGCCCCCGAGGCATGAGGGACGTGGAGACCGGCGTGATCAGTACCAGAACCGCGAGCAGTATGATCACCGACTCGACCGTGATGATCGACATTGAGTTCCCCTCCCCCAAGGAGTGGATCGTACGCGCCTCGACAGCAGGATGACAGACGCCATCACGGTGTTGGGTGAAGGATTCCAGTCGACCCCAGGGAACCAGGCTTTGATGCGAGATTCATTATCGTGCAAGGTTTGGTCGACAGGAACAGAGCTCACCGAGAAGGTCACGACAGAGATGTACCCACCAGCAGCAGAGTACACGTCTCAGGACCAGAGTGTTTCAGCATAGCCATCAGGGCCGCGGTGATTCCTCCCAACTTCAGGTTGGCGACTGGAGTCAGTAAGTGCACTGGTGAGTCTAAGCCTAATACTTGGCTTGAAGACAAACGAGTGGCTGTTCAGATTGGCGGCGGCAACGATGAAGTAGCCATGAAACACCTGCCTCTTATGTTGGAGGGCTCGGGCCAGAGCATGGTTGAATCAGTTAGCACCCAGCAGCATTTACACTTGGGAAGATCTGGCTCGAGTGTTTGTCAGAACATTTGAAGGAACTTGCAAGCGACCAGCAGGATTGACAGAGCTGCAATCTTGTGTGCAGAAGTCGAATGAAACTTTGAGGGATTACATCCAGAGATGGATCAAGTTGCATCACACGGTAGAGAATGTATCTGATCACCAGGCAGTCTGTGCCTTCAAGGAAGGCGTTAAATATAGAGAGCTAAATCTAAAATTCGGTCGAACCGGAGACATGTCTCTGAGTCGAATGATGGAGATTGCCACCAAGTATGCAAATGGTGAAGAAGAGGATCGGCTCCGGAGTGGCAAGCACAAGTCAGTCGCCCACGAAACCGGAGGAGGGAACTCCAGTCGGAAGAAGAAGCGGAAAGCCGAGCTAGCTGCTCCTGGAGAAGCCTTGGCCGTGACTCAAGGAAAGTTTAAAAGAAATCCCAAAGGGTCTTGGAACCCTAAGAGGGTGAAGGATAAGGAAGGGAATGACGTGTTGGATTTGCCGTGCCACATCCACACGAAGAAAGATGAGGAGGGTAAACTCATTTACCCAAAACATACCACTCGACAGTGTCGGCTCTTGATCCAGCAATTCCAGGGGAAACAACCCAAAGATAAGGAAAAGGAGTCGGACAAAGCTGAGACAAAGGAGATAGTGATGATGGATATCCCCAGGTCAATTCCACCCTGATGATTTTTGCTAACGTTGAAAGCAAAAGTCGATTGAAAGTTATCAACCGAGAAGTGAATATGGTTGCTCTGGCTACACCCAGTTATCTGAAATGGTCTCAGACTGCCATCACATTCGACCAGTCTGATCACCCGACACACATAGCCACCCCTGGGAGGCAAGCTCTGGTGGTCGACCCAGTCGTCGAAGGCACTCGACTGACTAAAGTTTTGATGGATGGTGGCAGTGGCCTGAATATACTATATGCAGAGACGTTGAAGGGGATGGTATTCCGATGTCCAGACTCAGTACCAGCAACTTGAGCTTCCATGGAGTCATTCCTGGAAAGAAGGCTGATTCACTTGGCCAGATTGCTCTTGATGTGGTTTTCGGCGATTCCAAAAATTACCGCAAAGAAAAGTTGACGTTTGAAGTTGTGGATTTCCAGAGTGCTTATCACGCTATTTTGGGCAGGCCAGCTTATGCACGTTTTATGGCTCGACCATGTTATGTGTACCTCAAATTGAAGATGCCTGGTCCCAAAGGTGTGATCACTATTACTGGCAATCGAAAGAAGGCGGAAGAGTGCTTTCAGAAAAGCTCAAAGATCGCTGATGCTCATATGGCAGTGGTAGAGCTGCAGGAGTACCAGAAAATTGCAGACTAGAGTGATTTGTTGCGAGCCAAGAAGCCTGCTACGGAATCAGCGTTTCAGTCGTCTGGTGAGACAAAAACGATTCACATTCACCCGACCGACACCAGTGCTACTCCGACTCATATCTCTACAATACTCGACTCCAAATAGGAAGAAGCGCTCATCCAGTTCCTCCGTAGAACTGGGACATCTTCGTATGGAAACCTTCTGACATGCCAGGTGTTCCCAGGGGGCTGGCTGAGCACCGTCTACGAGTCGACTCAAAAGTGAAACCTGTCAAAGAACATCTTCGACGGTCCACCGTCCAGAAAAGAAAGGTCATTGGCGAGGAGGTGGCTCGGCTCTTAGCAGCGGAGTTTATCCGAGAGATTTATCACTTCGAGTGGCTCGCCAATGTTGTCATGGTCCCCAAGAAGGACAAGTCGCTTCGCATGTGCATCGACTTCAAACATATCAATCGGGCCTGCCCGAAAGATCATTTTCCTCTCCCCCGCATCGACCAAATAGTCGAATCGACTGCGGGATGTGAGCGCCTGTCTTTTTTAGACGCCTATTCCGGTTACCATCAGATCCGTCTATATGGACCCGATGAGATCAAAACAACTTTCATCACTCCATTCGGGTGCTTCTGTTATGTCACCATGCCATTCGGCCTCAAGAATGCCAGAGCCACGTTCACGAGGATGATTCAGAAGTGTTTTCTCACTCAAATCAGTCGGAATGTGGAAGCTTACATGGATGATATTGTGGTCAAGTCACGGAAAGGTTCCGACCTGCTGACCGACCTTGCAGAGACATTTGCCAACCTCAGGAGGTACGATATCAAGCTTAACTCATCAAAGTGCACATTCGGAGTTCCTGGCGGAAAGTTACTCGGTTTTCTTGTTTCCGAACGAGGAATCAATGGCAATCCAGAAAAGGTTGGTACTATACTCCGAATGAAACATCCTGTGCGTGTGCACGATGTTCAGAAGCTTACTGGTTGCTTGGCCGCTTGAAGTCGATTCATCTCTCGTCTCGGTGAAAAGGCATTGCCTCTTTACCGACTGATGAAGAAGTCAGACAAGTTCGAGTGGACTCCTGAAGCTGATGCAGCATTTGCAGAGCTAAAAGCCCTGCTCTCCACCCAGCCGGTGCTTGCTGCCCCGATCAGCAAAGAGCCTTTGCCGCTTTACATTGCAGCCACGGGACAAGTCGTCAGTACAGTACTTACGGTCGAGCGGGAAGAAGAAGGAAAAGCCTTTAAAGTTCAACGCCCAGTATATTATGTTTCTGAAGTTTTGACCCAATCAAAGCAAAGATACCCTCATTATCAGAAGCTTGTATATGGGATTTTTATGACCACGAAGAAGGTTGCTCATTACTTCTCTGACCATTCCATTATAGTCGTCAGCGACGCTCCATTGTCAGAGATTCTGCACAACAGAGATGCAACTGGTCGAGTGGCAAAATGGGCGATTGAACTCCTTCCCCTAGATATGAGGTTTGAGGCAAAGAAAGCCATCAAGTCCCAAGCAATAGCAGATTTCATCGCCGAGTGGACTGAACAGCAATTGCCGACTCAAGTTCACTCGGAGCACTGGACCATGTTCTTTGATGGTTCTAAGATGCTGAATGGTTCCAGTGCTGGGGTAGTGTTGGTTTCCCCCCGAGGAGATAAGCTCAGATATGTGCTCTAGATTCACTTTGATTCCTCCAATAACGAGGCAGAATAGGAAGCACTTTTGTATGGGTTGCATATGGCAATTTCACTCGGCGTCCGTCGCCTCATGGTCTATGGCGACTCAGATTTGGTGGTTAACCAAGTGATGAAGGAGTGGGACGTCAGAAGCCCAGCCATGACTGGTTACTGCAATGTAGTAAGAAAGCTAGAGAAGAAATTCGAGGGGTTAGAGCTTCATCATATACCCCGACTGAAAAATCAAGCAGCTGATGATTTGGCAAAAATAGGTTCCAAGAGAGAAGCCATTCCCAGTAATGTGTTTTTGGAACACATCCACACACCATCAGTTCAAGAGGATCCTTTCACCGAAGAAGCCCCGCAGCCAAAAGGCGCCACGGATCCGACTGAAGTTGAGGTCCCAGCTGTGGTCGACCTGATCATGGAAGTTTTGGTCATCACTCCCGACTGGACAGTGCCGTACACCGCGTATATCCTAAGGAAAGAGCTCCCAGAGAATGAAGAAGAGGCTCGATAGATCGTCCGTCGATCCAAGGCCTTTACTGTGATAAAGGGACAGTTGTACAGGGAAAGCGCGACTGGAGCCAGTCAGAAATGTATAACACCAGAAGAAGGTCAGATAATTCTTGACGATATCCACTCGGGACCTGTGGTCATCATGCGTCCTCTCGGACCATTGTGGCTAAAGCATATCGAGCGGGGTTTTACTGTCCAAGAGCAAACAAAATGGCGAAGGAGATAGTTGACAAGTGTGAAGGATGTCAGTTCTATTCCAATATGTCACACAAACCCACCTCAGCCTTGAAGACCACACCTCTCGTCTAGCCCTTCGCTGTTTGGGGATTGGATATTGTTGGACCACTGAGAACTGGCAGGAGCGGTTTCACCCATGTACTAGTGGCAGTCGACAAGTTCACTAAGTGGATTGAAGCCAAGCCTATCAAGAATCTTGATACCTCCACTGCTATCAACTTCGTCAGAGAGTTGATATTCAGATATGGAGTTCCGCACAGCATCATTACTGATAATGGGTCAAACTTCGATTCCGACAAATTCAGAGCCTTTTGCGCTTCTCAAGGCATGCGAGTTGACTACGCTTCCGTCACACACCCCCAGTCGAATGGACAAGCAGAAAGAGCAAACGGCCTAATTCTCAAAGGACTGAAACCCCGGTTGATGCGTGATCTCAAACACGCAGCAAGCGCGTGGGTCGATGAACTTACATCAGTTCTTTGGGGATTGAGGACTACTCCTAATCGGTCGACTGGGCAAACTCCATTCTTTCTGGTCTATGGAGCTGAAGCGGTTCTGCCGAGTGACCTGCTTCGCAATGCGCCCCGAGTCGAGCTCTACTCTGAAGATGAAGCAGAACAAGCCCGGCAGGACGCAGTCGACCTTCTAGAAGAAGAAAGACAGATGGCCATGATCCGATCGACTATCTATCAGCAGGACTTGCGTCGATTCCATGCCAGAAACGTGAAGAGTCGAGCCTTCCAAGAAGGAGACTTGGTCCTCCGAGTGGATCAACAGAAGCCACACAAACTCGCCCCTACTTGGGAAGGCCCCTTCATCGTCACCAAAGTTCTCCACAACGGAGCGTGCCATCTTTACAATGTCGATCGCCAGATTGATGAGCCACGAGCTTGGAATGCGGAACTGCTCCGCCCCTTTTATACTTAAGTACTCACTCGGATGAGATGTAATAAAAAGTACCTCTGTAGTTTGTTTATCAAAGACAAGAGTGTTATAATTTTCCCATTGATTGTCGTTGCTTTTGTTTACGTGAGAAATCCCCCAGTGGGTGGCTTAGCTGCGAATCCGTTTCGCCTAAGTTTGTAAAAAAAAATCCTACCGAGTGACGAGCAAGCCTCTCACTCGGGGGCTTAGCTGCGAATCCGTTTCCCTAAGTATTTAAAATTTTTCCTACCAAGTGACGAGCAAGCCTCTCACTCGGGGGCTTAGCTGCGAATCCGTTTCGCCTAAGTACTTGAAAATCCTACCAAGTGGAGAGCAACCCTCCCACTCGGGAGCTTAGCTACAGTCCAGTACTCGCCTAAGTATTTAAAAAAATTCCTACCAAGTGACGAGCAAGCCTCTCACTCGGGGGCTTAGCTGCGAATCCGTTTCGCCTAAGTATTTGAAAATCCTACCGAGTGGAGAGCAACCCTCCCACTTGGGGGCTTAGCTGTAGTCCAGTACTCGCCTAAGTATTTGAAAATCCTACTGAGTGGAGAGCAACCCTCCCACTCGGGAGCTTAGCTACAGTCCAGTACTCGCCTAAGTATTTGAAAATCCTACCGAGTGGAGAGCAACCCTTCCACTCGGGGGCTTAGCTTTAGTCCAGTACTCGCCTAAGTATTTGAAATTCCTACCGAGTGGAGAGCAACCCTCCCACTCGGGGGCTTAGCTGCAGTCCAGTACTCGCCTAAGTATTTCAAAATCCTACCGGGTGGAGAGCAACCCTCCCACTCGGGGGCTTAACTGCAGTCCAGTACTCGCCTAAGTATTTAAAAGTCCTACCGAGTGGAGAGCAACCCTCCCACTCGGGGACTTAGCTGCAGTCCAGTACTCGCCTAAGTATTAGAAAATCCTCCGAGTGGAGAGCAAACCTCCCACTCGGAGGCTTAGCTGCAGTCCAGTACTCGCCTAAGTATCTGAAAATCCTACCGAGTGGAGAGCAAACCTCCCACTCGGAGGCTTAGCTGCAGTCCAAGTGCTCGCCTAAGCATGAAATCCATTCCGATCCGCAAGGACGATGAGGCGCGGGTCGACTGCTACCTTCTCCTTCAGAGCTACACCACAAATGCAACGTGCACTCTGCAAGGACGACGAGGCACGGGTCGACTGCTACCTTCTCCTTCGGAGCTATGCCACAAATACAACGTGCGCTCTGCAAGGACGACGAGGTGCGGGTCGACTGCTACCTTCTCCTTCGGAGCTACGCCACAAATACAACGTGCACTCTGCAAGGACGACGAGGTGCGGGTCGACTGCTACCTTCTCCTTCGGAGCTACGCCACAAATACAACGTGCGCTCTGCAAGGATGACGAGGTGCAGGTCGACTGCTACCTTCTCCTTAAGAGATACGCCACAAATACAACATGCGCTCTGCAAGGACGACGAGGTGCAGGTCGACTGCTGCCTTCTCCTTAAGAGCTACGCCACAAATACAATGCGCGCTCCATCCCGATCCGCAAGGAGGCAGGCCGACTGCAATCTGTGCTCCATCCCTACCTGCAAGAGCGATGAAGTGCAGGTCGACTAGATTCTCCACCTTAGGGCTGCATCTCAAGCACTAAAGTATATTCCGAGTGAAGAACAAAGTTCGCTCGAAGGCAAATGCAAGCATATTCAACGATAAGCCAAGTTCGGATAACGTCCTACGGATTCAGAAGTGCTCAGGCGTCAAGCCTGTAAAAGTTTATCGGTTACAAAACCACTTGGCATTCCGAGGCAAATTTAAAGCGAAGCATAGAAGTTTTTCTTACTCCTCAGGTGGAGGACTGGAGGGCGCGACAAACTGGTCCAAGTCAATTCCATAAGCAATCCGAGTGGCAGCAGCAATGAAGGTCTCCATGAAAGATTGGAAGTCGTGCTTCTTGGTATTGGCAACTTCGATGGACGCCAGCTTCTCCTCTCGCGCATCCTTGCAGTGAACACGGACCAGGGACAGGGCAACGTCAGCGCCGCACCTGGCAGAAGACTTCTTCCATTCTTACACTCGACCTAGAACTTCATTCAGTCGAGTCATTAGAGACTCGAGGTCATTTTGAAGCGTCGCTCCTGGCCAGAGTGTTGTGTCGATTCGCGACGCCGCAACCTTCAGTCGAGCAAGGTAGTCAACCACACCAGCAACACGAGACTCCAGCTGGAGCACGTTCATAGCAGTTTCATCCTTCACAGGAGAGTTAATGGGATCCAAGCCTGTCTCCACTCGACTGGTCTCCTCCTCGAAGTTTTGGCAGAATTCTGTAAACACAATTCAAAGATAAACCAGCAGTTCTATGATGAGTCGATGATAACAAGTCTGTCGGGTAGGAGAGATTACCCTCAAGCATGATGAATAACTTCTTGGCGAGCCCCCCAAATAGGCCTCCAGATCGTTCCTCTTCCCCACCAGTTCACTAGCCTTGTCACTCAGAGCTATCTTATCATTCTTCAGACGACTGACCTCCTTGTTGGCCGCGTCGAGAGCAGCTTTCAGATTGGCGTTCTCCTCCTTAAGTTTACCGATTGAAGCCAGTTTTTCTTCCGCAAGCTTCGTTTTGTCCAAAGCCGCCTCCTGCGCCTCGGCAAGGTCATGGTCCTTCTTCTTCAGAGCCTCCTTCATTTTATCTGCAAAATGACAATGAGATCAGAATCAGGAATGGGCTGAAAGATAAAGACAGTCGTCAAATTCTCACCAGTCGTACCTTTTGCTTCGTCTTTCGCCTTCTGAAAGTTCTCCAGAACAAGCTTCAAGTCAAGGTCGAGCTGGATCTGTTTGTTTTCCAATTCAGCACAGCGAGCCACAAGCTCGCAAGATTTCTGCGAAGGGTCAGTGGACAGACATCAAAGATAGGTCGCTTCCGAGTGACTAAGAGAAAAATCATAACATTTCTAAGACTACAGCTGAATCAAAATATTCGACAGTAGTCTCGGGGACTACACCCAGCGGGTGCACTCAACGTGCCCCCACTGGTTCTACCGACTTGATCCGATCAGTTGACCGAAAGAGAAAAAGAGGTTATGATCCTAAAACCATAGCTAACTGCCAGAAGTCAGCCACGGTCTCATCATGATCGTCTAAAAAAACACAGGTTCTTCAGACCTTAGTCGACTGCTAGCAGTCGACCATGGTCTCGGGGACCACACCTAGCGGGTGCACTCAGCGTGCCCCCACTGGTTCCAAGATTCCATTCGACATGGTCCGACCAGACCGAGTGAGGAAGTTAGAGTGAAGAAATTCAAAATACAAAGACTACAGTCGACTGCCAGCAGTCCACCATAGTCTCGAGGACTACACCCAGTGGGTGCACTCAGCGTGCCCCCACCGATCCAAAAATTTAGTCGACACACCCAGTGGGTGTACAGTTACAAAGATCTTCGGAAAGAAAGTCTTCAGATAGCATATCCTAATAGAACAAGCGGTGACCAACTAATTTGGACGTTGCTCTGAAGGGCTGAGCTAGCATCATAGGCCGCTTGGCTGGCTTCCCGGATCGCCTTCACCTGCTCCATCATGATCCCCACCTGGCGTATAGCCTCCTTAGCAGCACCCACTTGGTCCTCTGGGATGTGGTGTGTGGCAAAAAGGGAGGGCGGGTCAGCAGTCGACGACGAAGGCCGAACACTCGTCAGTGGCACAGCGAAGGACACGGAATGCCGAGTGACATCGCCACCCTCTTGAATCAATGTCTCAGGCACTGATGCAATCTGAGTAGTCTTGCCAGTCAGCGCCTTTTTATTCCTCCTCGCCCTCAGAGGCACCTCGTCGTCATCATCAGGGAGATCAATGACATGAGGAGGAGCTACAGGAAAAATCCAAAGTTAAAAATGAAAATCCAATCAACCAAAAGTGAAACTACAGAAATCGTACCAAGGTTGGAAGTAACGGCGTCTTCCATTTCCTGGTCTTCGTTCCTGGCGGAGGTCTCGAAGGTAGCAGCACTGCAGATTTCAGAAACCAGTCGGTTAGTCAATGAGTCGACCAAGAGTCTGTCCATGCTAAACGAGAAAACACAAGTTCTGCTATTACCCGGAAATGGTAGGAATGGTCATTCTCATCTTGGGCAAGGCCTTCTGCAGCTTCGATGACGCCGCCCGCGGATGCTTCGGCGCTTTTTCGGTCGGCGCCGGCGAAGCCGTCCGAGGGCGCTTTGACGATTGCCCAACAGGCGCGGCCGCCTTGCCACGCTCGCTCACGGGGTCGTGGGTAAGCTTGGATCGCCTTTCCGTGCGAGGAGGATCGACTTCCTCCTCCTCTTCTTCACTGGAGCCGTCGTCATCCTCTTCCCCCTCACCATCAGATTGCCACTCCTCCCCACTTTCACCTCCGCTCGCCTCCTCCTCCTCGGTCTGTTCTTGCGCCCCGTTGGGCATCGAGTACATGTCAGTAATGGTCTGGAAGACAACAAACAAGACAAAAGTCAGTCGATTGATTTTAAGCAAACATAATGAAGAAAGCAAGACCACAGTCAGAGATGCAGAATTGGACTTGATCTACTTCATATGATTGGTCGAGTGGAGGAATCCTCCTGGCTCCTCGGGGGTTGTCTTTGTTCCCTGTGATACTCGACAACCACCCCTCCAACATAGCCTCGTCGACCTCCTCCGGGTGAATCCGAGTGGTGTCATCGAGACCCGAATACAACCACATCGGATGATCATGAGCTTGGAGCGGTTGGATACGTCTCCGGAGGAAGACCTCTAGCAAATCCATACCAGTCACCCTGTCGCGGACAAGCTGAACCACTCGACTAACCAACACTTTGACTTGTGCCTTCTCTTCCGGCGTCACTCTCAGAGAGGAAGGTTTTTCTGCTCGGTTCAGGGAGAAAGGGGGAAGACCCGTCGCCTGTCCTGGGGTCGGCTGGTCTCTGCAGTAGAACCAGGTCGACTGCCACCCGCGGACCGACTCAGGAAAAGTCATAGCTGGAAAAGAACTTTTGCTTCTCATCTGGATCCCAAGACCCCCGCACATCTGAATTACTTGCGTCTTATCGTCACTCGACTTGGCTTTCTTAACTGACTGAGAACGACAAGTGAAGATGTGCTTGAAGAGGCCCCAATGAGGACGGCAACCCAAGAAGTTCTCGCACAAAGACATGAAGGCAGCAAGGTACACGATGGAATTTGGAGTAAAGTAATGGAGTTGCGCTCCGAAAAAGTTCAAGAAACTCCGGAAAAAAGGATGAGGGGTCAGGGAGAATCCACGGTCAACGTGAGTGGCGATAAGGACACACTCACCCTCGAGAGGCTGCGGTTCGATCTCGTTCCCCGGGAGACGCGCAGATCCGTGAGGAATGAGTCCCCCCTCGACCAGGTCGTCAATGTCTTCCTGACGAATCGCCGAGGGCATCCAGTCGTCCTGGATCTAGCCCCGCGGCAAGGCAGACCTCGAGGAAGAACCGCCCCGGCCGGACTTCTTCACCTTCGCCTGCACCGTCGCCTTCTTCGCACGCTCCAGGGCCGCCGTCTTCTCCTTCACCATCGCTGCCGTTGAAGCTCGAACGGACCGACGGCACCGAGACGAGAGCAGAGGTGGCGGAGGAATTCGAGAAGAAAGGGGGAAAATGAAGGCGCACTGTTAAAAAGGCCCTGGGCCAGAGGCTTATATGGAGTTGCTTCCGAGTGACTGACCTGTAGGCCCGGACGATCCTGTCAAATCCCGCAACAGTCGCGCGCGCGATACGTGGCGAAAAAGGTGGCATGGATATCGAGGTGTCTCCGCCCTATCCCGTCCGATTACTGCGGCCTCCTCCGCCCCGTGCGCTTCCCAAAATTTGAATCCCGCAAAATCCTCGAGCAGCAGAACAACTTGTTAGACGGAAGATCTCCTCCACACCGTCACTCGGAACTTTTCAAGTGAAGAAATTCACTCGACTGAAACTAAGAATGGATCAAGGCGACCGAAAAATAAGTTGGTGTCGTTACTTAAGTTCATGGATCCCGAACAAGATACACTCATAGCACGAAAAATGGGTCGAAAGAGTTCTCAACTCCTTCCCCACTCAAACCTCGATCCATTCGGGGGCTAATGATGAAGCTATGTACCTAGGGTAGGGTCATGGACCTGTCCACACTACCCTCTCCAAGGACATCTCTAGAATAAACTACATTTCAATCGACTCAGAAGTGTTCCACTCGACGGACTCGAAGACACTCGACCATGAAGCCAACCACTCGACTGCCAGGAGATCTAAAGTCGCTCTACACACAGCCGGTCGGTTATTAAGTAGCCTTTATGGTCATCATAGCACTTATTTGTGGCGTTACCAGTAACACCCGATCTTAATGTACGTTAAATCCTACATAACTGAGGACCGGAGGGGTCTGGCAAACTCTATATAAGCCACCCCCTCCTCAGTGTAAAGGGTTCGCACCCCTGTAACTCATACACACATAATCCAGTCGACCGCCTCCGGGCTCCGAGACATAGGGCTGTTACTTCCTCCGAGAAGGGCCTGAACTCGTAAATCCCTTGCGTATACAACTACTCCATAGCTAGGATCTTGCCTCTCCATTCCCACCCCCCTACACTATTGTCAGACTTAGAACCACGACACCGAGCGCAGCCGTCCGCAGCAGCCAATCCAACCGGCGGCCATCTTCTTCCACCGCGTGCACAAGGTGTTCGACGGAATTCCCCAAGGTAAAAAATTGACAAAACTTGATGATTTAACTTGGGATTGGATAGTATGTTTGACGATGGTTGTGTGCATTGTAGATGAGCTCGGTTGACTCCTCTTTCGTGGATGATTCATCGTCGGACGAGGAATTTGATTTGCATGAAGAAGAGGAGATTGCTATGCTAGTGGCCATGCACAAGAGGAAGAAACCGAAGCACGGTGGTTCCGTTTATGGTCGCGCGTTCATTCAGAGAGAACGGATTGATGCGCACAAATGGTTGGTGCGCAACTACTTTGCATCATCACCTGTTTTTCCAGAGAATTACTTTCGACGCCGTTTCAGAATGTCGAAAGACTTGTTCTTTCACATTTGCAATGAAGTGAAGCAGCATAACCCAGTCTTCGAGCAGAGAAGGAACTGTGCTGGGTTGCTTGGCCATAGCATTGAGCAGAAGGTCACTGCCACTTTGCGCATTATGGCATATGGTGTTCTGGCAGATTACATTGATGACAACTTGGCGGTGGCAGAGAGCACTTCTATCTTCTATGTCAAGCAATTTGCAATAACTATGGTAGAAGTGTTCGGTCCACAGTACTTGAGAGCACCCAATGCTCAGGACACTCAGAGGCTTTTGGAGATGAACAAAGCTTGAGGGTTTCCAGGTATGCTTGGGTCTGTGGATTGCATGCATTGGAAATGGAAGAATTGTCCAAAAGCATGGCATGGACAATTCAAGGGTCGTGGGAAGGATACCATTATCATTCTTGAGGCAGTTGCTGATTATGAAACATGGATTTGGCATGCATATTTTGGTATGCCCGGTTCTTGCAACGACATCAACATGCTCGACCGGTCACCTCTCTTTGCCAACTTAGCAAATGGAGAAGCACCACCGGTGACCTTCGAAGCAAATGGTCGCACCTACAACTATGGGTACTATCTTGCAGATGGGATCTACCCGAGGTGGAGTACATTCGTCAAGCCGGTTGCAAAACCTGAAGGTAAGAAAGAACTTGTCTTTCATAATGCACAAGCGGTGGCTAGAGAAGATGTTGAGATGGCATTTGGGATTTTGCAATCCCAATTTGCTATTGTGCGAGGACCATCTAGATTTTGGGATCAAAAGATCCTTTGATAAATCATGACCGCTTGCGTGATCATGCATAACATGATCATTGAAAACGAGCGTGGCAAAAATTTAGATTACAACTTCTATCAGTTGATGGACATTCGTGTTAACCCCATGCGCAAAGAGGAGCGCATCAGACGTTTCATGAAGGTGTACATCGAGATTAAAGATAGTGATGTGCATGACCAACTCCAGAAAGATTTGATGGAAGAGCATTGGAAATGGCATGGCGAAAGATCCGCATAGATTCATTATTTGTTTGTTCAAAACTATGTTGTATTGTGCAAAACTATGTTGTATTTGTGTTGCATTGCATCTCCTGGATCTGAAGAACTATGTAATAATTTGATATTGTGGGCATGAATTTTTTTATGTTATTTTGAAATATGTGCGGCTGTACAGTGGCTGGACAGCGGCTGAACAGCAGCTGGGCGGCTGCTGGCCGGTTTTGGACCATGAATTTAGACCATCTATTGGAGTTGCTCTTTCGGACCATGAATTTGGACCATCTGTTGGAGTTGGCCTTTTTTCAGAGCTCCAAAACGCATTTTTTGGCGGTCCAAAATTTACATCTCCGGTTTTGGACCGTCAAAATTTGGACCATCTATTAGAGATGCTCTTATTAATACACACAGCATATTCCACATATGGATTGCAAACGTTCATGGGGAAAAATCTTTTGGTTCCTGGGTGTATATACACCTCATATAGGAAAAATAATAATAATAAGAAGAAGAAAAAAGTCAAAAAAAAGTGTGGAAGTATTTTTACAGTAAAAGTGGCTTCCTTTTGCACCAGTATATAAATTTTCACAAATAGAAAACCAACATTGACTTCAGAGCAAAAAAATAAATTTATTTGCTATTATAGGTCAGTATTCACACTATTTTGACCAGAAAATTTTCCTTTTATGAAAAGTAGTTAACGAGATTTTTTTTATTTTTTATGGAATTGTTTTTCCCAGTACAATGGAAGGTCAAGTTTATTTCAAAAATATTTTCTGAATTAGTTGACTTTTTTAAATAATAATTTGTTTTTACATATAGGGTATATATACACCCATAGACCAAAAGCTCCCTTCCACGTTCATGGCCTGCTTTAATGTTAGATTCGTGGTGAAAATTCCCAATTGTGAATCCATGATGCATTTTATATATAAATAAATATTCCTACTGTGTAAGATTCACAAGTACAAAGTCTGGGGTAATCAATGTCTACATACAAAGAGAAGGAAATGAAAAAAAGATGGAGTACAATATATCACCAAAATTTAGTATGTTGTTCTACAATGCTCTAGCACGGAGGTACAGTCGGTCGATCATCATTTGCATGGGACTTCTCGACACGATTGTTTTGGATCGGCTTCTATGGGGCTCTGCACGGAGTGAGGAGAACAGAGGGTTTCATGTGTTTGACAGGCCTTCACTGTCTTGCAATGATCCACCTCATCGTCTCAGTACATTGACAAATACATCGTACAAGTTATCTGCAATGGGATAAGAGAAGCAGTGAGCACTTCATACACATATTGTTTATAGAGAACACATTGAAGGGGAGAGTTCAACTTTTGTCTGGCGCTAGCATACATATGCCATTTACAGAAATTATAGACACATTTCGTATTTCCGAATGTAAACAAGTTAATGTTGGACATGATTAGGATTCTTAGCTAGTTGCTTTAAACTTATACGGACTCGTACATTCTTCTCTACTTTACAGTTTATATAGGACTGGACTTGAACCAAAACAACACACCACCAATACATAGAAAGTATTGTGTTGTGCTGGTTACTCCAATGAGATCCGGTAACAAGAACACCAAACCCGGTAACAATGCTTTATTATAGTTAACCGAGAAAGTATTGTGTCTTTGCCTCCCCTATCCCCAAGCTCTAGTGTCTTTTTCTGTGTTTTTTGGGTTTTCACTCAGTTTTCCTTAATTAACCAAGAAATTTAGGTCCGATTTTCCTTATAAACTGGATCATCTCTCTTCTTCTTAATGAAATGCAGGGTGTCCTAAAAATATGCTTTATTATAATTCACTAAAGCGATGCAGTGGGATTAATAAAGTCACAAAAGGCACTACATAATAAGAATGCAGGGTCTAGCAAATGACAGTACCTTGTTTGCCATTTCAACATACAGGTATTCATCGGAAAAATGGAGCCATATGAATCCTAGAAAATGTTCAAGAAGTCAAGCAGCAGTGAGTAACTTTAAATGATTTAAAGAGCCATACATGCAAGGTCGTACAAGTTATCTGCAATGGGATAAGAGAAGCAGTGAGCACTTCATACACATATTGTTTATAGAGAACACATTGAAGGGGAGAGTTCAACTTTTGTCTGGCGCTAGCATACATATGCCATTTACAGAAATTATAGACACATTTCGTATTTCCGAATGTAAACAAGTTAATGTTGGACATGATTAGGATTCTTAGCTAGTTGCTTTAAACTTATACGGACTCGTACATTCTTCTCTACTTTACAGTTTATATAGGACTGGACTTGAACCAAAACAACACACCACCAATACATAGAAAGTATTGTGTTGTGCTGGTTACTCCAATGAGATCCGGTAACAAGAACACCAAACCCGGTAACAATGCTTTATTATAGTTAACCGAGAAAGTATTGTGTCTTTGCCTCCCCTATCCCCAAGCTCTAGTGTCTTTTTCTGTGTTTTTTGGGTTTTCACTCAGTTTTCCTTAATTAACCAAGAAATTTAGGTCCGATTTTCCTTATAAACTGGATCATCTCTCTTCTTCTTAATGAAATGCAGGGTGTCCTAAAAATATGCTTTATTATAATTCACTAAAGCGATGCAGTGGGATTAATAAAGTCACAAAAGGCACTACATAATAAGAATGCAGGGTCTAGCAAATGACAGTACCTTGTTTGCCATTTCAACATACAGGTATTCATCGGAAAAATGGAGCCATATGAATCCTAGAAAATGTTCAAGAAGTCAAGCAGCAGTGAGTAACTTTAAATGATTTAAAGAGCCATACATGCAAGGTCGTTGTCTTACAACATTTCAGGCGGAGCCAAACAGCTTGTAAACACATTTAATTCATGTATTGCGCATAGTTTAAACATATTCCAGTCCATCACAAAAAATAACTCGGAACTTTCAGATAACATCATTTTGGTATGATGTTCTAATGGTGTATGACCATTCCAGAATACAGATGTTGTCAAACTGACTACCTATACAGTGTGATCTGTTCTTTATTTGCTGATAAATTGTTGGTATTTTCAACACGGATTCACAACATTGCAGACACATCACCCTGTGTACAAGGTCTAAAACATTTTCCCAATTTCCAACCATGCAGTCACACGAGGCACATGCTTATGAAGCAAAGCACTAGCCAGAGTTACACGGCAGGGGATCCATCTTTACACGAAATCAAGACAAAGTATTCAGAGTTTTATTAGGCTCTATTCAAGAATAGCTAGCACCGCAATCCTTTGCAAACAGATAAAGGTGTCGAGAGTTGTTGCATTTTAATACAAATTTGAAGCTACATTAAAGCACATTTAGAAGAGTCATGCTTAGTCTTGGTGTTTCACAGTAGCTCACCCTCTCTGTTTGGAGTGGTTGTGGCGGCTCACCCTCCCCACAGGGAGTTCCCCTCTTCTAGATGACCACTAGGCTGGTATGGGTCCGGGCCTCTTGGGCCAGCAACTATGGGCCACACATTCAACACTCCCCCTCAAGAGGGGTGATAGATACCTATCATTCCCATCTTGTCACACGCTGAGCTGCATTCTTTGGTTCCCAATCCTTTAGTCAAACAATCTGCAATATGTTGTCCTGAGCTCACATATTGGTCCAGGTTGTTCGAAATGTGTATGTTACAAAAAACACTTCACATAAGTTTTTAGAAAAATGTTAAACATGCATTTGAAAAGTGTACATAAAAAATGTTTGATAAAAATAATTGATTTTTTTGAACGTTTACAAAAATTGTTTCACATTTATAAGAAAAATGTACGTTGTGTAAGAAAAAACTAGACATCAAAACAACTATTTGAAAATAATAATAATCATGTATATGAAAAAAGTTAAACCTGTATAAAACAATGTTTTAGTTGTATACCAAAAAATTTACAATGTGAATGAAAACAATAGATATCAAAATATCTATATAAAAATATTATCATGTACTTCAAAAATGTTAAACATGTGTAGAGAAATGTTTCGAATGTGTAGAAAGAACGAAAGATGTGTATCAGAAAAAGTACAAGTCATTTTTTTGAAAAATATTAATCATGTATATGAAAAATGTTATACTTATATACTTTTTAAAATGTATACATAAAATTCACAATGTCTATAAAAATAGTATACATCAAAAACATATATTTGAAAAAAAGATTTAATCATGTATTTAAAAGATGTTAAACATGTATTAAAAATTATTCTTGACGTATTAAAAAAATGTACAATGTGTAATAAAGTGTAGACATGTCCTGAAGAAAAAATAAAAGGAAATAAAAAGGATAACAAACAAAGAAAACCAATAGAGAGAAAATAAAACAAGAAAACCAAAGAGAAAACACTGAAAAAAAGAAAAGGAAACAAAAGAAAACAACAAAAATAGAGAAAACCAAGGAAGAAAGAAAAAAAGAAAAGGAGGAAGAAAGAAAAAAACAGTGGAACCAAGAAAGTAATAAAGAAAACCGATGAAAAAAAATAGATCGAACTACAGTGACATGGGCAAGTGTAGCAAACAGGTGCCTGTTTGCTACACTTGCCCTTGTCAGATGGATATCTCTCTATAAGCGAGATATAGCATTCGCGGTCCTGTACAGCGACATGATGGATATCTCGCTATAAGCAAGATATATCATCTGCAATCCTGTAAAGCGACCCCTTTGTACTCTTTTGATCCTCTGACTGATTAAGAGGTCAACCTGCCAACCTGGTTGGTTGCTTGGTCTTCTTTTTTATCTCTCAGAAACAAACAAAAAATTGGTCAGTGATTTTTTAGACAATCATCCGAAGTTTTTATTAAGTCATCATAATGTTTACATGAATGGAATTATGGGATGCGAGCTGACCTAACCAAACATGACGGAAAACCCAAAAGATAACGGTATGTTAAAAATTTAACGTGGCAAATCAAACACTTTTGATGGCAAGTTTAGTTGGCGCAAGGATGACAAATTTTGTTTACAAGCACAACAATTTCCTAACAAAAAAATATGAACTGGGACGTATTTGCCATGCTTATCAATTAAACTTGCCATCCTCGGTAAACTTAATTTGCCATAAAAATGTTTGATTTGCCATAGTTAAAAATCTCATGTTAGATATGTTGTGGAGTCCTTCACTAAATTGTGAGCCTCGACAATCAAGCTCCCGAATAAAATTGCACACAGTAAACTGTCTATAGCGACCACTAATTTCATGGATAACTGCATCATAATTCACTGCACTTCCTTGCTTGATGTCGTCTATGACCACCTTGCAATCTAATGCAACATGAATCTGATGAATGTAGAGATTGTTCCCTCATAGCTCAGAGTTGTTGGGTCAGAAATCCCCAAGAAGACTATCGAAGATGCACCGATACAAGCTCCATGGTGATCTTTGCATACCTCTCCAACTGCACCAATAGATCCATTCCTAGTCAATGTTTTGCATCAACTTTTATTTTGGATAAAGCATTAGGTAAAGCCAGCCAATGATTTGGCCACGAAAAAGCTACTCTGGTGACCGTTGTGACATGCTTGTCGAACATCTGTAGATTAGACATAAATGAGTATAAAAAGTGATTCGAGAGTGGGCTTTGAAAATTTTCCTCGTGAATCGTCTTTCTCCTAGCATGCCAATAAACATCTGAAAAGTGTAACCATCATCTTGATAACTCATCATACGACATAGCATCATGCACCGAGAAAATCCAATTCTTTGCATTTGGGTCCTAGTTAGGGCACATGTTTTCAACCAAACCCTTGGAAAAGAGAGCCCACACACTTTTGGCCATGGAACAGTCGATCAGTGCATGTCTCCAAGTATTCTCCGCTCCACAAAGAGGGCATACCGAAGTCGTGGACATGTTTTTGATGGTGAATAAGCTCGTCTATCGGTATGGAGTGTTGCACCAATTGTCACAAGAAGACCCTAATTTTGCTTGGCACTCAGAATTTCCACAGGGAAGTCTAGCTGTTGATTTCTAATTCCTGGTTTGGTGACCCTTCTTCTTGCTCCAGCCAGTTCTCTCTGTTCAACTTAGTTCTTTTTAGGAACATAACTATTCAACTTGGTATATGCACTATCAACAACAAAACCAGAAAGAAAAAACAACAAAACCACGGAAAACCAAGAAAAAAGAAAAAAACAAATAAAAAGGGGAAGAAAAATAAAATCAGTAAAAACCAGCAAAGAAACAAAGAAAACCGACGAAAAAATGAAAAAAAAGAGAAGAAAGCCAAAGCAGATCAAACTACAGGGCAAGTGTAGCTAACGGGCCGACGCATGTGCTCGTGACCGTTAGGTACACTTGCCCCTGTCGGATGGATATCTCTCTATAAGCAAGATATAGCATTCGCGGTCATGTATGGCGATAGGATGGATATCTCGCTATAAGCAAGATATAGCATCTGCAGTCCTGTAAAGCGACCACCTTGTACTCTTTTGATCCTCTGACTGATTAAGGGGTCAACCTGGCTGGCTGCTTGGTCTTTATTTTTTTTCTTGGGAAAAAAGCCTTGATCGATGATTTTTTTAGACAACCTTTCGTAGTTTTCATTAAGTCGTCATAATGTTTACATGGATGAAATTATGAGATCCGAGCTGACCTAACCAAACGTGGAAGACAGCCCAAAAGATAACGGATGTTAAAAATCTGACGTGGCAAATCAAACGCTTTCAATGGCAAGTTTAGTTGGCGCGAGGATGACAAATTTAGTTTACAAGCACAACAATTTTCTAACAAAAATATGAACTGAGACAGATTTAACATGCTTATCAACTAAACTTGCCATCCTCGATAAACATAAATTGTCATAAAATGTTTGATTTGCCATAGTTAAAAATCTCATGTCAGATTTGTTGTGGGCTCCAACGATAAAGCATGCTTCGTTAAATTGTGAGCCTCGACCTTACAAATAAAATTGCACGCAGTAAACTCTCTAGAGTGACCGCTAATTTCATGGATAAATGCATCATAACTCGCCACACTTCCTTGCTTGATGTCGTCTAAGACCACCATTGATTAGGCATCATGCAATACTCCGTTTATAAGCTAAAAAAAGAATGAAATACTCCATTAACTAGGCACCATGCAACCAATGATTTTTCTCCTTAATGAATCTCATCGAGAAATAAGGATGCCGGTCATCCTCCCGGCTCCTCAGCGATTTGGAGTTCCCAGCCGTCGGATCGGGTTGCTTGATCGGATTTGGGCCGTCGGATTGACCCCTGGAACGACCTCGTCCGTCGGATAAAAAAAATTTACTGCTGGAATGAATAGTTACTCCCCGACCGTGCCACCACCCGTAAATAGCCTGCCCCGCCGGGGGCATTTTCGTCATTTCACTCACACGTGGTATAAAAGGCGCCGGCCCGCGTGGAGATGACCTAGCCGCTCCCCAGCCCGCACTCGCGCCCCCTCCCTCGTCCTCGCCGCCCCGCCCGCATCGCCCCGCCCTCTCCTCTCCCTCCCCCCCCTCAGTCCTCGCCGCCCCGCCCGCATTGCCGCTGCCCCGCCCGCCCCGCTCGCCGTG
>NC_041389.1:24296777-24315556 GCF_002162155.2 Triticum dicoccoides | reverse complement strand
TGTGAACCCTAGCCCCGCGCTCGCACGCTCCCTGTTGCGCCGCCGCCCCTGCCTCTGCTCACCGTCGTGCCGTCGGGCCGTTTCCTCCTTCCCCGAGGGCGGGGAGCCGGAGCTGCCCCCACACGTCGCCGATCATCTCCTCACTGGCTGGACACCGTCGATCACAAAGCCGGTCTTCTCTAAGCGCGCGTCGTCGTATGGGTCGCCAAGATGCCGAGGCCGAGGCGGAGCTCCAGGCCATCGAGGCCGCGTACGCCGCTGAGTCCACCAGGCGTCGCCACCTCCCCGACTGGTCCAAGACGCTAGCCCCCCGCCCCCGTCCGCCCACGGCCCAACCCAGTCCCCGCGGCCGCGTGTGCCTCCTCGCCGTCGTGGGTGCTCTCTTCCCCACTTGCCAAGGTGCGGCTCCCCTCTTTTGCCTTCCATGTTCTACTCCAAAATGTTTCTTTTGTCTATCTTGAAGCTCCAGTTCCCTGAATTTAGTCTATCTTTTGAGTAGCAAGTTCCCTGAATTTAGTCTATCTTTTGAGTAGCAAGTTCCCTGATTTTTTTTGAAGCTTCAATTTTGCATCTCAAGTATGATTGAAATGCACATTACAATGCACAGAACATTCAAATCACTGAATGAATGCATAAAAAAGGGGAAAATGCAGCAAGGAGGGAGAGGATATTTTTGCATCTCAGGTCTGAATGAGCTCAGGTCTGAATGAGATGCACATTATAATGTCAATGTGTCATCAGATTAATTGGTTTCTTGGGGGTCCTAATGAGTTTTCTGTGAAAAACTAGCTTAAATGGCAGCAAGTTTTGAATACAGTGTATGTTTCTGTAGTTTCTTTAATAAGATCACTGAATACAGGTTTTTGGGGTCCTTGGAATTGAGGGGATGGATATTACTAGATGTGTCCTAGGTATCTGCACAGTAGTTTTTGCTGCCTTCTTAGCTTATTAGGTACCTATTTTTTCTGTCAAGGAGTACCGATTTGGCCTGAGGTTGTGTCCTTTCTCAAGGAAGGTTTTGTTCCTATCCAGTACTAGGAGACGAATTGGTTGCAGGGTAGCCAGAGTAGGTCTTTCTGCATATGCATTTGACTATTAGATGTTCCAAGATTGTTGGTTTACTTCTTTTGGTCTTATACTGAATATGTCTTTGGTCATGACAACTTGGAACAGCTTGTGTGTGCCTCTCAGATTCCTACAGAAGAAAGGATACCTTTTCTTTTTTATTGGATGGACAACAACATAACCACAACAATAGATCTATCAGGTAATTGGCCATCTGTCTAAACCCATGTGTACTTAGAACTTATATGTCAGGTTGTGCTATCAAGTCAAGTTTTCGATTTATACTCTTGCTTCTAAATAGTTCTGTATAACCACAACAATAGGTCTGTATGCTTCACCCTCGCTCCCTGCTTATTGCACTCAGGATGTGTTGGTGCCATGCTTTGCCTATTTGTAATCTCCTTCTATTCTGTTGTACAATTCTTTTTGCTTATGATTTCTTACTGTAGTGTGAAATTTAATTGCTTGGGTCGTCACTGCTACAAAAATATATTTCTATATTTTAGGTCTGTTACTTTAGTCTCTCTTTCTCTCTGTTTATAATGATATGAACTTCTATGTTGCTGCAAGATTGAAAAGATTCTTTTCGAGCACAGTCTGTGTCATGAGGGCTGAATTACGTGTGGCTATGATATCTTTTAATTTTGGTGATCTGTGTTTTACAAGAGTTCCAATATATATTTATTTTTCATCCTTATCAGAATAAGAATGCACCTTAAATTATATGCAATTTTCAAGACCATCATTTGAAATTTTATGCAGTTTCTTTTGATGAAAATATTTAGTTTGTTGTATAATTCTAATGAACACAATTTTGGACAATGTGAGAATAATGTGTAGCTATGATGGATGTTCTTGTTCCAGTGGCCCGTCATCTGGAGATAATAGTAGATGAATTATCAATCACGGCTTTCTTTCAGTATATCATATTGAACCTTGATCCTTTGGGCATCACTTGCATGCAATGGCTTTGGCGCTCCGTATATTTTTTGTTTTTTTAACCTTCGGAATATAAACCATACCTTACCAGGTTGGATATTGCTGAGGCAGGTGGGGTGCGGCAAGCCGCACGCAATACTCACGGGAACCCCCATCTATTCAGAGTTTAGCAATTCCTGGCCGTCGGATGCTTTTTTTGATGCGTTCTCGGTCGTTGGATCTCCGTCCCGGATGACCTCGGTCGTCGAATCAAAATTGAGCAATGTAGATTGAAATAGTGTCAAACTGGGATGTCACCGCCAGTAATTCTCAGAGCCCGATGAGGGTATAGTTGGGATTTTGCATGCTGGGTTGTGTGGCGTTGTGTGGGTCGCTGCAAGACGGATAGGGAGAGGAGGTCGTCTGCTTCTCGCTTGTTTTTACCGGAGTATAAGTATGTGTGCCTTTTCCCTCCTGGTAGGGCCTAGGATTCTTGCTTTTGTTCCTTTCCTTGCTTTATCTGCTTGCTTCTATTTTTTGTCCCTTGTGCTTGGGATGCTAAACTTACCTGTCTAGATTAATTTATCTGCTTGGCAGACTGAACTTATCTATTTTTTGGGATGTTGGGCTTAAGAAATATATGCAAAACAATTATTTTGTCAATTAGTTCATATAATTTATCGTTTGAGTTCCACCCATTGCATTCTTCTGCTAAGTTTGTTTTTTAGCCAAATCTCACAGTTTGTGGATCTGTTCTTTGTTGCAGTTCTGCGCCGGTTGGACGGCGTTCAGGCGCAACCCCGGCACCCACTGAGTACTGCCTCTGCTACAACCTCCCTCGGTGAGCTCCATCTTCCTCCCGCTTCTCTGCTTCGGCTACTGTATGGGGCATGGCCGTGGCTATGTTATGTGGTGCTCGTCTGGTTGATGCTCTATGTCCTACTCATGCATCAGTTCCTACTTGAGCTCTGTAGTTGTGGATCCATGCTATTCTAGGGTTTGCATGCTGCTGTTCATGTTTACTTGCTATCATAGGAGCTCATGTGCTTCTCTGGTTTACATGTGGATGCCCTGGTGAAGGAAATATGCTCTAGAGGCAATAATAAAGTTATTATTTATTTCCTCATATCATGATAAATGTTTATTATTCATGCTAGAATTGTATTAACCGGAAACATGATACATGTGTGAATACATAGACAAACATATAGTCACTAGTATGCCTCTACTTGACTAGCTCATTAATCAAAGATGGTTATGTTTCCTAACCATTGACATGTGTTGTCATTTGATTAATGGGATCACATCATTAGGAGAATGAGGTGATTGACATGACCCATCCCGTTAGCTTAGCACTTGATCGTTTAGTATTCTGCTATTGCTTCCTTCATGACTTATACATGTTCCTGTAACTATGAGAATTGTGTAACTCCCGTTTACCGGAGGAACACTTTGGGTACTACCAAACGTCACAACGTAACTGGGTGATTATAAAGGAGTACTACAGGTGTCTCTGAAGGTACATGTTGAGTTAGCATAATTCGAGATTAGGTTTTGTCACTCCGATTGTCGGAGAGGTATCTCTGGGCCCTCTCGGCAATGCTCATCACCTAAGCCTTGCAAGCATGTAACTAATGAGTTAGTTATAAGATGAAGTATTACAGAACGAGTAAAGAGACTTGTCGATAACGAGATTGAACTAGGTATTGGATACCGACGATCGAATCTCGGACAAGTAACATACCGATGACAAAGGGAACAACGTATGTTGTTATGCGGTTTGACCGATAAAGATCTTCGTAGAATATGTAGGAACCAATATGGGCATCCAGGTCCCGCTATTGGTTATTGACCAGAGATGTGTCTCAGTCATGTCTACATCGTTCTCGAACCGTAGGATCCGCACGCTTAAGGTTTCGATGACAGTTATATTATGAGTTTATGTATTTTGATGTACCGAAGGTTGTTCGGAGTCCCGGATATGATTACGGACATGACGAGGAGTCTCGAAATGATCGAGACATAAAGATTGATATATTGGACGGATATATTTGGACACCGGAAAGGTTCCGGAGAAGTTTGGAGCCCCGGGAGGTTACCGGAACCCCCCGGGAGGTATATGGGCCTTATTGGGCCCATGTAGGAGGAAGAGAGAAGGAGCAAGGGAAGGGGGCGCGCCCCCCAAGCCCAATTCGAATTGGGGAGGGGGGCCGGCCCCCCCTTTCCTTTCTCCTTCCCCCTCTTCCTATTACTACTACTAGTACTACTTCCTAATACTAGTACTCTTTCCTTCCCCCTCCAAATAAAATAAGGAAAAGAGAGGGAAACCTACTTGGAGTAGGTTTCCCCCTCCTCATGGCGCGCCCCCCCTAGGACTGGCCACCTCCTCCCTCCCTCCTTTATATACGGGGGTAGGGGGGCACCCTAGGACACACAAGTTGATCATTGATCGTTCCTTAGCCGTGTGCGGTGCCCCCCTCCACGATATTACACCTCGGTCATATTGTAGCGGTGCTTAGGCGAAGCCCTGCAACAGGAGAACATCAAGATCGTCACCACGCCGTCGTGCTGACGGAACTCCCCCTCGGCGCCTCTGCTGGATCGGAGATCGAGGGTGCGTCATCGAGCTATACGCGTGTCAAGAACTCGGAGGTGTCGGAGTAACGGTACTTGGATCGGTTGAACCGGAGGACGTACGACTACTTCCTCTACGCTGCGTCAACGCTTCCGCTTCGGTCTACGAGGGTACGTAGACAACACTCTCCCCTCGTTGCTATATCATCACCATGATCTTGCGTGTGCGTAGGAAATTTTTTGAAATTACTACGTTACCGAACACCTGGTCCTATAGCTATGCTCCTGGATTTGATTTCGGATGCGTTTTGGGCCGTTGGATCTTGCCCGCCCGCTGGATCAAAAAGAGACTTAGCTGGCGCAGGGCTATGATGATCGGTTATGGCTGTTATAAGCATGCTCTCTAGCAGCCGAGGCACTTGTGGATATTAAGTTCGACCTCCCCTTGTTTCTTTAAGCCATTTTGATCATGTGCTTATTTTAGTGGCTCTACCCTTGGATGGTCATTTCTGATGAGTGATAACCAGGGCAGTTTCACCCTTGTGAGAACACATTGATCTGGCGATGGAGACACTAGGGGAAGGGTCATGATCGAGCAAAGGCGAATCTGAGCCCATGTGTGTGCTGGCTCCTGGTTAGTCTGTGCGTCGATGAGGTGAGGAAGGCCATTCTTTCTAGGGCGATGATGATTAACCGTGACTGAAATAAGTGTGCATTTGAGCAATCGAGGCACCTGTGGGTATCGAGTTGGATCCTCCCTCTTGTCTCTCGAATCCTTTTTGATCAGGCGATACTTATTGTTCTGTCCTTGGATGGCCACTCTTGTTGAGAGGTAACCAGGGCAGCTCCATTGTATAAACAGATTGATCTGGTGATAAGAGATGACGGGAGTAGGTTATGTGATCGAGGAAAGGTGAATCAGCCCACCATACAATGAACCCTTTATTTGTATTTAAAGGTGTCGCTTATTTATGCTCCAGTGTTTATAGCCGTCTTGTATACAGATTTCTTCTCTCTCGTATCTTTATTGCATATAATTTGTACTTGATATTTATTGTTTGTTGTTGGTCCTTGATTTAATCTGGTTAAAAGTAGGTTGAACTTTATCATGCTAGACAGACTCGCTTCCAGTATTTATAATTGTATTATGTAATAATTTCACTGATGTACTGTTAGCATCTTGATGTGATATTTTGGTTACTTAGTTTGTTTTTGGTTCAATTGGTCCCTTAGTTACTTCCTCGGTCCACATGGCTGCCACCAAATAGATTTTCTGTATTTTTTGTATATTTTTCTCAAATCCCATGCACCATTTATGCATTTTCTATACATTTTTAAAATTCTCAGCTTTATGAAAGTGGAACATTTCTGTTCTCTTGTTGGTTATAAAGATAGCAGTTCGTCGTCTCCCTTATCCTGCGTCATCGCCTGCCTCTTCTCCTCCCCTCCTCCTTTCGTTTTGTTGTTCAATCCTCTCTGTAGTCCTGCTCCCTGGTCCATGAGTCGTCACTGGGTTGGTCGCCGAGGGGCTCGGATGGCGGCGCGCTGGGGTGACGTCGGCTAAGGTGGTTCTCCTCTCGGTTCTTTCCTCTTTTCTGTGTTCAAATTGTCATGGTTGACCAGTTTTGGATCTTGGGTGTCTATTACTTGCAGGTCCGTTGTTCTCCTCCTCACTTGGCCTAGATTTGTTGTGTCGCTGGTCGATCTGTGCTGGTCTTCGCGTTTTCATCAGGAAACTACAGGTCGACCTCTCGTTTTCCTTATCTCTATTTTTATGTTTCTTTTTGTCTGTGTGTATTGCTCGATATGGTGTGTCCGTCGATCATATGGGTGTGGATGGTGGCAAATCAGTGAATTTGTTTGGTTTCTTCTTGTATTGGCTGGGTCCTCGATTTTGGTAGTTCACATTTGTCTCTTTATGTTGATGGAGACGAATGGTGGTGTCCTCCAGTTAGATTTTAGTAGTTCTCGATTGTGCCTCCTTTGTTTGCTTGTGTGTGACAGGTGTTTTTTTTCTTAGTTGTCTGGATCTTGCTAGGGTCGGGATTCTCTCTCCACGATTGTAGTGAGATTTTCAGAGTAGGTCGATGTACCAGGGTATGCGCCTTTTGGACTGGTTTGGTGACATTATCCTTTGTCAGGTGACGTGTGAAGAAATAAAGGGTTCGGTCTGTTAATTGGCCTCTATCGATTGATTTGGTCTGCCTAAGTTATTATGGTTGGGTATCCCTCTGCTTGTTATAATGGTCTCAGTGCTGGATGTTTGACTTGTCTTAAGGGGTGGATGTTTGGTTAGGAAGAGAGTGTTGGATTTGAGCTCCGCCGGGCTGTTAAGATGTTGTCCATGATGGTTGGCAACTTGGCATGGTTGGTTACAAAGAGAATTTGAGATTGTGTGCTTGATGTGTTTAGAGTTCTACTAATGAGGGTGCCTTCTGATAGGGGGTGTCTGCTGTTAGCTTCTTGCTGTGAGATTCGGTTATCTGGTGTCCATGCTTTATGCTTTCATTCTGTGTATTTGCATGTTGACCAACTGCTCCTGAATGCTTTTCACGCTTGCTATGCTCATCTGGTCTGCTAGTTTTTGCTTGCCACCTTCAGCTATTATGTTATGTTAGTTCTCTGCTTTAGTGATTATCTGCACTTCTCAATTACAGACTTCATATCGGATGAGGCCAATCAACAATAGTAGTACTCACTAGCTCATGAGATATTTCCCCTCCCACCCACCCACCCTCCCCACCCACGGCCTAGGTTTTCCGGCGATCTCCACTTCTAGCCTGTGATTTTTGGTTCCTCTCCGCTCATCTTCTCCGGCGTGTTCACATCTACAAGGCTATACCCATCTCCTATGGGTGCCTCTGGTGGATCAACGTTTGATTTGGATTTCTCGGCGGGCTCCAACTTTGCGGATAAGGTTTTCATTTCTTGTGGGAGATCTATTCATCCCTCGGATGACATGAGCCATTTCATTATGGTTGTGTCCTTTAGCCGACATGCTTTTCGTCTTGATGAGGATTCTGTGGCGGCTGCGTTGGAATCAGCGATTGGAGGATCGACCATTGATTTGTCGGTCCAACTCATCAAGGGCAAGGTATTTTCTTTCATTGTTTCCTACAAGCAAGTTGGCCTTTACATCCTCAAGTTGAGATCATATGCATGCCCGCATTTCAAATGTTATTTTCACCTTTGGGGAGATGGTGGTCCAAATTGGAGACATGAGTTAGTGATCTGGAGAAAGGAATGTGACGCTGAGTGGATTCTGGTTAGTCCTCTAAAAAGCGTGCAACTTTGGGTTTAATTGCTATGCATAAACCTCCATCAAAGTCTTCTCTTAGATCGGATTCTTTGTCAAGGAAGAAAATCTCCTTTGCCACTTTCCAGCAGTACCCTGCTTGTAAGGGTTATAGATACCCAGCTACTCAGATCCTTGTTAACATGATTGTTGAGGCCGGCTATGAAATTAACCCTACTGAGAAGGTGATCCTGCCATCACCGCTGGCGAACAATCTCCAGTGGATGGTGGCGACGCCACCCATCTCCTTCGGAACGATCAACGTCCCTGCCAAAAATACGGCCGTCTTTTCCGGAACGACACCAACCTGTTTAGGCAATGTGTTGCACGACACGCAAGATGTTGTATCATCTGCCTGCGTTGCACCGTAACTTCAGGCCCATCATGGACCTCCGGCCCAACATGGGGATCTGACACCATGCACGGCTTCTATGGCCCAAGTTGCGGCCCAACCACCAGTGCCGCTTTTGGATAACGTGATTTCGACGTCTGGAGATTATTCTCAACTGATTATGGACTCTGCTGGGGATTCTGCTAGGTTTAATGATATTATTGATGATATTGTGTTCAACATGTGGAAGTGCCAGAACTGTTTATCTATGTTGCACCATACAAGTTCGTGCACCAAGTAGGTCAGATGTCGTCGTTGCTTTAAATCGGGCCACAGAGCCAAGGGGTGTTCCGGCTCTGCGCCTTCCCCAGCTTTACAGGTGGGTCCCACGAGCCAATTCGGTTTCTCTTGAACGGTCAGCGGAGATATACTCGCCCGGCGCCTCGGTTTCCACCCTGGGGTCTCTGCCCAGTCCTATCACGCCTGCCACCCCATCGCTTCCACCATTGCCCGCAGAGCCACCGCCCATCACGCCTCCGCCACCTACCTCAACGCCGCCGCCCACCACACCACCAGCTCCATCGTCACCAACGCCCAGCTTGCCGCCATCCTCCAGGGCTACATCCTCGCCAACTGAGCTTGCTCCGAATCCAACAATGGCCACCTTTGCTCTAGACCCCACACCGTTCGTCCCGCATGGTTTCGAGATCAACGACGGTGGTCCGCGGCGACTCCTGCACACCTTCTACTCCCCTGTTGTGGCTCCCGATCGTCAGCATGAAGACTACGTCATTGCCATCGTTGAGCCTGCTCCTCTGCCTGAAGAAGCTCTCATCTACAGAAATATGGTCAGTGATTTTGTCATTAACAATCTTGGCCGCGCTGTTCTTGATGCTCAGCCTTGGATTCAAGGAGTCAGTCTCTTCCGTTTCAGTAGCCCGTTTGCTAGGCAAGCTCTAGTTGATCATCCTCCATTCGATCTTGGCAATGATAGATTTGTTCGATTTGTGCCGCACGATGAGGGTATCAACTACAGAGCTATCCAAGGTTTTCGCTGGGGCTGGGTTATGATTGTTGGCATTCCTATGGATTACAGGCGCACACAGTTTATTTCAGATGCCATTAGCACTTTTGGCCGTTTTCATCACTGGCACCAGGATGATCCTCTGCTTGTTCATACTCTGGCGTATGTTTCTTTCCCTGCAACCACATTAGTGCCAAGGGATGTTGTGTATCGAGAGTTTGCTTACTTTGGTGGTTCCCGAATTTCTTGGTCTGCTTCGATATACATCTTTTCTGCAGACTTTGCTGATATTCTGCCAGCCGATGAGGACCCTATGCCCCTTGATGGCAACCCGCATCCTCTCCCTGGACACTTGCAGTTTCATAACCATAACTAGGTTATGCCTGAATTTCCTGAGATTGGCTGGGATGAGTTACCACCACCAGAGCATAACCATGCGCCTCAGCACCAGGGTGCTCCACATGATGAGCCGCATGATGTGCAACAGGAGCTTGTGGATGAGAATCAAGTGGTTGTGGATCAATCACAAGAATCGATGGTTTTGCAAGTTTCGGATGATTCAGTTAATAACCAGCCAGTGAATGACATGGTCATTTTTCAGCAACCTGGGGCTCTCTTGCAGCCTCCTCTGCATATTGGACAGGTGCTCACTGTCTTTGGCCCTGTCCTGCCTCCTAACATGCTGTGGAAGCGATCATTTGAGAAGATGATGCCCTCTCTCTGCTTTACTGAAATTCCAAAGTTCATGTTCAAGTCTGGATTTGGGTCACTCTTGCTATCTAACAAGTCTTGGGATGTTTGCTTTACTGAATATGATCTCAGCATTGTTCTGCCACCCGTGCCTGCTTCTTCCAGCATCAGTGCTCGTCTTACTTCTCCAGCAAAAAGGCCAGTTGCTCGGGCCCTCTGTTTTGATGATATTTCTGATCCCATCTCTGAATCTTTTGAATTCACTGCTGCACCAAAGGTGACTCTGAAACGTGATCGCAATCAAAAGTCTGCAGCTTTGGTGGACACTGAGGTTCGTCACAGTGCACGGCTCAGTGCTTTAAGAGATGGCTACCGTTTGCAGTGGGGCCAGCAAATCTAATGGTCTGAACAGGTCTCCGCACACTTTGAAGAAACGGAAGACCAAGTCGGCTAAGTCTGATGGAGTTCCTTGAGTGCCACCACCAACTTCCATCTCTGAACTCCAGCGTATTGGGGCTCGCCTGCGCATCGATCCGGAGAAGATAGCCGCGGATAAGCTTGTTGCTAATCCGGCTCAGTCTACCAGCAGCAAGAGTTCTGATGATTGATTGCATAAGTGTGCTTTCTGGTCCATGGCGTACCACCTTAAACGTCATCTATCTTTATTTATGTCTTTATGTTTCGAACTCTGTCTTTCTGGTATATTTAGCTGGTCTATGTGGATCATTGTGTGGTCTACTTTTGCTGCATCTTCTTATGGTTTGTAATGATTCAGACTGAGTTTAAAGAATGGAGTGTTCTGTGTTGGAACGTGCGTGGCCTTAATTCTGAAGCGCGACAGCTTGCTGTCAAACAGAAAATTGATGAAAGTGGTTGCTCTGTGGTTTGTCTACAAGAAACTAAGTGTGTGCATATTGATCATAGGTTCATTAGGAAGTTCTGTCCTCGACGTTTTGACAATTTTGCATATGTGCCTTCGGTTGGTGCATCAGCTGGTATGGTTGTTATTTGGAATTCTTCTTTTTTTGAGGGCAAGTTAATTGAGGCCAAACCTTTTGGTATTATTGTGGAGTTCCTTTCCAAACATACATCTGAAGTTTGGAAGCTAGTGACTGTCTATGGTCCTTGTCAGAGTCGTGCCAGAGATGAGTTCGTACAGTGGTTATATAATCTGGACATTAATTGTGATGACAAATGGCTTCTTTTGGGGGATTTTAACTTTATGAGATCGCTTGAAAACCGTAACCTGTCTGGTGGTAATGTCAACGACATCTTTCTGTTTAATGACATCATAGGTCATTTGGGTCTTATTGAGCTGCCAATTAAGGGAAGACAATTTACTTGGTCTAATATGCAATCTCAGCCCCTCCTTGAACAAATTGACTGATTTTTCACATCGGTGGCTTGGACATCGGATCATCCAAACACTTTGGTCTTGCCTCTCGCGCGATCGACATCAGATCATGTTCCTTGTGTGGTCACTATTGCCACGGCCATTCCCAAAGCTAAAGTTTTTCGTTTTGAAAATTATTGGGTTGACTTACCTAGCTTTAATGAGTGTGTTGCTCAGGTGTGGGACAGTATGGTGCGTAAGACTACGGCTGCTTTAACGATTTCCTCCAAGTTCAAAGCGCTCAGACATGCTTTAAAGAAATGGCATTTAAAGCTGTCCACTGTTAAGGCGCTTATTACTGATTATAACAAAGTTATTCTGTTCTTTGATGAGTTGGAGGAGATCCGGCCTTTAAGTTGGCCTGAATTCAATTTCAGGCGAATTGTCAAGTTGCATCTACAGGATATTCTGCACTGGCAGTATGTTTATTGGAAACAACGCTGTACGATCAGAAGCATTAAGGTGGGGGAGGAAAATTCTAAGTTTTTTCATGCTATGGCCACCGAGAGGTACCGACAGAATACGATTTCTTCAATCAAGAATTCAGCGGATGAGGTGGTTTCTGACCATCAAATGTTGGCGGGCATGTTTTGGTCTGATTTGAATCAGCGCATGGGACATGCAAAAGGAATACAAATGGGTTTTGATCTGCCCAATTTAATTCAGAGAGTTGACGGTCTGGAAGATTTATCTTTGCCGTTCACAGATTCTGAGGTTGGTAATTAAGAACATGCCGTGTGACCGTGCTCCAGGCCCCGATGGCTTTACATGTCTTTTTTTAAAGAGGTGTTGGTCTATTCTCAAGGAGGATTTTATGAAACTTGTCAACGAGTTTTATGAGGGGAGGTGTAATTTGGAATGTCTTAATACTTCCTTAATCACCCTTGTCACTAAGAAGCTAAGCCCAGAAGTGGTTGGAGATTTCAGGCCCATATCATTGACAAACACGTGTTTGAAATTTTTGACTAAGCTGCTAGCCAATCGGCTACAAAAAGTGATCTTGAGATGTATACATCGCAACCAGTACGGGTTTCTTCGTTGCCGCTCTATCCAGGATTGTCTAACCTGGTGTTTCGAATATATTCATCAATGTAAAGCATCAAAACGGCCCATCATCCTCCTTAAGCTTGATTTCATAAAGGCCTTCGATACAATTGAGCATGAAGCCATCCTCAGAATCTTACAATGCAAGGGTTTTGATGCTCGTTGGACTGGCTGGATTAATAACATTTTGTCCACGGGTTCTTCTTCTGTCCTCTTAAATGGAGTTCCAGGTAATCATTTTGTTTGCAGATCTGGCGTATGTCAAGGAGACCCTCTCTCTCCATTATTATTTGTCATTGCGGTGGATTTGCTTCAGTCGGTAGTCAATGAGATGTGCTAAAGAAACATTCTCACTTTGCCAATTCCAACAAATTCCAATGACTACCCGATCGTACAATATGCGGATGACACACTCATTGTTTTGCGTGCGATTGATGACCAGCTGATCGCCTTCAAGGACATGCTTACCACCTTTGCAACATCCATTGGTTTACGTGTCAACTTCAGTAAGTCATCTCTTATTCCAATCAATATGAGTGATGAGGAGGGCGCTAGGGTCGCCAACCTCCTAGGTTGTGATGTGGGATCTATGCCTTTCACATATCTAGGGTTACCCATGGGTACCTCCAGACCCACGATCTATGATCTGTTACCTCTGGTTGACCGTATTGAACGCCGGTTATATGCTTCCTCATGTCTGCTCAATCAAGGAAGTCGACTGCAATTGCTTCAGTCAGTGCTTTGCTCAATGCCAATCTATTTCCTATGCACACTATCTCTCCCCAAGGGCATCTTGCAACAGACTGAGAGAATCATGCGGCAATGCCTGTGGAGAGGCAACACAGATAATCCTCGACAATCCTTAGCTGCATGGGATCGGGTCTGCCGACCCAAGAAATGTGGTGGTTTGGGTGTGCTTAATTTGGGACTTCAAAATGAAGCCTTGTTACTCAAACATCTATTCAAGTTTTTTAACAAAATGGACGTGCCTTGGGTCACATTAATTTGGGACACCTATTATGCTGCTTCGCCACCACAGGTCACACAGAGCTGTGGCTCATTTTGGTGGAGGGATGTCATGAAATTGTACACCAACTTCTGCAAGTTAGCTGTCCCACAAGTGAACGCTGGCAACACGGTGGTTTTTTGGCTTGATCGATGGCAGCTGGGTAATAATGTGGTTCTTTTGAGAGAGCAATTCCCTAGGCTTCATTCTTTTGTCATTGATGACACAATCACAGTCAGAGAATTTATGGAGCTTCCAGAGATCTCGGAACATTTCCATCTGCCACTGTCTCAAGAGGCTTATTCTGAACTAACTCATCTTCAAGATTTGCTCTCTTTAGTCAGCTTAAATGGGGAGCGTAAGGACATATGGAAGTGGCCATCTAAAACTGGGAGTTTAAATCAAAGATATATTATGAGTCTTGCTTCTCCCATCTGGTGGTTGATCCCATCTTCAAATGGATTTGGAAGTCTGCTTGCACGCTCAAGTTTAAAGTGTTTGGATGGCTTCTTCTAATGGACCGTTTGAATACTAGGGATATGATGCAACGCAGGAACTGGATCATCCAGGATGATACGTGTGTTCTTTGCCTTTGTGCCTCACATGAGGATCATGCACATCTTTTCTTTGCTTGCAACTTCAGCCAAAGGGTTTGGAATTACCTTGGGATTTCTTGGAATGCTCAACCAAACCAGAATACATATGAGATGGCTCTTGCTGCTAGGAGGGATTTTGGTCATCCTTTCTTCACCGAGGTGGTTTTTACTGCTACCTGGAATATCTGGACACAAAGGAATGGGAAAATCTTTAGAAATGAGAGACCTACCTTCATTGCTTGGAGGAGGAATTTCATACATGATATTTCCTTATTAGCTCATAGAATCAAATGTAAATAAAAGGATAGCTTAGTTCTCTAGATAGCCTCTCTCTCATAGGCTTCTTGTAAGTATTTTCTTTCTTTGTTTTTTTTGGTTCACTGTAATTATGTAAACCTCTTGTTAAATTTTAATAAAGAAATGTGAGGCTGTTGCCTTGCAGTACATAGTCAAAAAAAAATTACAGACTTCATTGCTTCTACATATGGTTCTCTGTTTATTAATTTGCCTTGCTTTCTTTCATGGTCCTTACTTTCTGTTTGGCAGCTTGTTTCAGTTACAACTGAGTTCTTGGGTTCCACTTTGTTGTTGGAAACTACTTACTGGTGGAGCTGCTGCTTGGTTCATAGGGTAAGTCGTGCCTTGCAATGTTTCCTATTGCTTGCTATTTAGTTGTGTTTATTACTATTTATTTCATAGGCTTCTGTGTTCTTCCCTTTGTATGGTCTGCGTTGGTATTTTTTCGGTTGCTCCTTAATAATTAATTATTACAGGCATGTTTATTGTCAGTTCTTTCTGTGTGCCTCTGCTTGAGGCTGTTGCGAGCTATTGTCGATTGCCGTTTCATTCTTATGTTCGAGAGGTGGCATCCGATGGTTGTCTGCTTGGAGGGGTGGAGATTGATGTTCTTACTAGGGATGACGTGGTGCGGTGTCAAACCCATTTTTACAAGGGATATATGGGTTTGTTGTTGCAGATTACAATTACGATAGCATGTTAGCGTATAAAGGTGTTGCGCAGTCGGTTATGGTGCTTGCAGGTGCGCTTGCTCAGCCTGCCTGGCCTCTGGTACATGCAGGCGGGCAGGTTGATGTCGCCGGTATAAATACAAGTGTTCAATTACAATTATTGTATTCACAGCTGGTCAATTCGGTGTCTGGGTTCTAAAGCCCGTCTAGGAGTGTCTTAGATAGATTATGTCTGGGTCATTATATTGTTCCTTGGGTATGCTTGTAATAAAGTAGTTTCTAACAGCGTGAGAATGTTTGGTTGGATTTTCTGTAAAATGTTTTAGGAGGTACTGCAAGATTGATTTGCATTGTTCTTATATATGATTTTTGGATTATTATATTTTGAAGTATTTTGTTATTATTATGGAATCCCTAGAAGGAGGAGTTAGATGCAACTTTTGTATCTTTTGTCCAAGTCTTGAATGGTCCAGTGAAAATCTTGGTATATGTAGTTTCAAAGCTTCATCACGTTGTGGTAGGGATTAGGGAACCTCTTATCATTTTTCTGAAACATGCGCTACTCCGCAATTTTCACAGTTATTGAGATTTCATGTGGTTACACTATACACAAATTGATCCAAAATGTTTGTTAATGGTTTTTGATCCAGAAGATGCGAGTTATATCCAGGAATCATAAAATTTATATTTTGTGTGTGCTTTTAGTTAATAACCCTTCAATACATTGGAGTTTATAAAAGGTTTCCTCATAAGAACTTGATAGCTCCATGGGAGTGCCTCAACTGCGTGTGATAACTGGTAAATAAGCTATTATCCAAAATAAGATTGTTGCTTAATCCGCTTACCACCTTATTTCAGATCATCTTGTTGTGGTCGCATGAAAGGATGGTGTTCGTGATCTATATCATGGAAAATATTTCCTGGAATGCCTCTAGGTACCTCCATCTCTGCTCCCTCCCTACCCTCTCCATTCTATCCCCATATATATATAAAGGTTCCAAGTGTAGTAATCTGGTGTGACACGTACATAATCAGAGGATGGGTCTAGGTTTAATGCTCTATTTTCTACTCACAACCAGTAGATGAGAAACCATGTAGAAGATGTGGCATTGATGAAGTAGATTTAAAGATCAAGTTCTTCCTGGAATTTTAATTTGAGGATTAACGCAGTTGAGTTGGTTAATTATCGTACTTGCATCTCGCCTCCATGCACGTAATTTTAATGGGGTTAGTATGTTTTGTACAGACCCAAGAACAATTCCTTATAACGCTCACCATTTGTGCACTTCTTTTGGTCTTGGACAAAGGGTATGTGGAAGACTGGATTTGAAATTATCCTGGAATGGCAACTATTGGTGTGCAACTGAAGAATATATTTCATGACCGAGAGATGGTATTTGGAGAATCTTAGTTTTGATATGTACATGAATCTTCTTTTATTTTGTCGCGCAACTGAAGATATGAGACTATTTGCTCTGTGTATCTCTTATAAATAAGGAAATGGACTATAGGTAAAAAAAATTCTATTTTAGTTATATTATGTTGTAGATGATGCATGGTTCCTGAATCTTTTTGCTTTGTACTGAACTTGATGCGAACCAGTTGTCTTATCTGGCACTGCCAATCTGGCTTTTTGAAACAAATTTTGTGATGTGCTTGCAAAATTAATTACCCTATTGACTTAGTATCCTCAGCTTACCATGTTTTTAGCATATATCTCTACTGTTTGTGATTAGTCCTAAAAGAGTGTTGTAATTTTCTTTGAATGTACAAGATTTATACACGAATTTTGTAATTTTCTCTTGATGTACAAGATTTATACACACTGGGTCACGAGGCTTGGATGGGCAGCACGCGCCAAGGCGCGCTTCCGTGGTCGTATGTACGCACTGAGCTTGATTCTGTATAAGTGCAAATGCTATACCAGGTTTCCTACTGACATAGTATTACGTGCTTCGGCAAAATGCTTTGATCGGCACCCTCGCGCCAGGCGCGATCCTGATCTAGTAATCAGTTATTCTGAACGAGTCGTAGCCACCACACACCAGACGCAACGTTAACTATCGACCGGCAATAGCGTGGCAGTTAGGACCGTGTCGAGGCGAGGGCCCATGACCGGAGGTGGAGTTCAGAGGTTCGCACAAAGGGGCTCTAAGAGCATCTCCATCCGTTCGGCCCCTCAGGGTGCCGAAAAAAAGCGGCCTGGGGGACGAGCCGACGCTAGATCGGTCCCTGGGTTCGTTTTTCCCCAGCCACGCCCCCAGGTGCCGCCCCCCAAGGCGCCCCATATTCGAACTCCATCATTCCCGCTCAAAGAAACAACAAATCGGCGATCATCGCAATAGTTCGCGATTCGGTGCCACAGTTCGGCAATCAAATAAAAGGACACGCAGTAGTTCGGCGTACAGAAAAGGAAGGACGCGGAAGGTGTACATCAAACGTCAAGCTCAACCTCCGGCGGCGTCGGCGGCGGCGTACGCGGGCTGGAAGGAGTCGGCGCGGCTTCCGGGCTGGTCCGCGCGGCTTCTGTGCTGCTGGGTACGGCGGAGGCATCGTCGATGGGGCTGGGCGTCGCGGAGGCATCGTCATGAGCCGGCGGGCTGGGCGGCGGCGTCGCCGGTATCTGGTTCAGGATGAAGCCGTGCTCCGCCAAGAACCACGCCTTGAGCTTCTCGTTGCCGCTCTGGAGCATGTCAGCGCCGCCCATCAAGAAGGCGAGGTCGTTATTCCTCTTCTTGGCATCTTGAGCTTTGAGTTTCGCGGCGGCGTTGGTCTGGAGCAAGTCGTGTTTGACGGTGTTGTTCGTCATCAAAACAACCCACCTCGCCTCGGTTTTCTCTTCTTGCTGGGCGGCCCTGGTCTTGGCGTCGGCGAGGCAGTATTCGATGGACTCTTGCATGCGCGCGGCAGCCGACTCGGCGTATTTTGCCTTCTTGGCACGTTTATTGCCGTCCGGGCACCCGTCGGCCGCGCCCACGATCGGCGCGTCCGGCTTGTACGTCTCTTTGGCTTTGGCGAGGGTGTGTCGGACGGCCGCCCATTTCTCGCACTTGTCGATCCGCTTGAAGACGTGGTGGTACTTGAACTCTGCGTCGCTGTTATCATCGCAGAACATGGCGAGCATGCATAGCAGCTGCGCCGAAGGAAAGAACATCAGTCGGCGTGCACGGCGCGCGCACAGCGCGCACACAGCGAAAGAGCGCACGCACGGGCGTCCCCATCGGCATAGCCCGGCGACGACGTGCTCCATGGGTGCGACGACGACGAGAACCCGGCCGGAGAGCCGACACTTTGCTGCCTCCAGGCTGCGTACGGGTGCCCACCAGGTGGATTCATCATCGCCGCGCGCGCCGCCTCCGCTTGTTCGGCTGTCGCCGCAGCCGCAGCTTGCGCCGCTTTTTCCCTGGCCTTCTTGGCCCTGTTGCGCCTGCGGCGTTGACGGCCTCCCAGCGCTCCACATCCGCCTTCCACTCGGCGTTGCTCATGCCGGGGGGCTTGGAAAGCGGCGCCCTCGGCTTCCTTTGCTTCGGCTGGGTGGCGGCGGCGATGGCGGTTGTGGGATCCATCGCGACGCGCGGCATCACGTACTTTTTCAGCGGCATGGCGAGCGGAAGGGTAGGGAGGAGGCGAGGGTTTGGCGGAAGGAATGGAGAAGAGAGGGGAGCCTAGGGGGGAAGCGGGAGAAAACGGTAGGAAAAAGGGCTTCAGTCGCCGACAGAGCGGTCCCACGCCACTTTTCGCTTGTGCCGGCGCGCCCAGGCAACACCCGGCCGCTTGGGTTCAGGGCAGGATCACCGGCTCTGTATTTCACCCAAACCGGCGCTAAACAAGATCCGAGGGCGCAACTGGGCCGATTTTCGGCCACCGGCGCTAAA
>NC_041389.1:24290776-24296494 GCF_002162155.2 Triticum dicoccoides | reverse complement strand
CACAAGATGGCCAGAATATGCTTCAGCCTTGAACTGGCCATGATGAATACATCAAGAGTTCAAGACCACTAACACAAGATTTTAGGGATGCCCAGGTAATAGTATGCTACCAAACTGCAACATGATGGCTATTGATTCTTGTTCCAGTTAACCCTGTACAACAAGCTACTTAACTAGCATCTGCCATACAACTTTCAGCTTGTCGCAATAAGGTCTGAATGTTTTCCATGCGATCCTAATAGATCGGATTCCACTATCAAAAGATAACGGAACACAGTAAGGTCTGAATATACTAACAGGATGCAAGTTTCAGAGAATATTTCACTCTAGCACAGTTAGGAATTTCATCATCCACTGCTGCTACACTTCCACATACTAACAGGATGCATGTTTCAGAGAACTCAAAATAAGTAGCCAGCAACATGGTTTGATCTAAAGCATCTGCAACGGTCCTCCATGAATCACGCACAGAAAGGCGCCATAATTTGAAGTCCAGTATTTTGTCTGAGAACACACACACACACGAAAGAGCTCCCATTCTGCCTGAGCTTCCCTCCGCAGTTGCACGATGATCACTTCAGCTCCATCGCCTCCCTGCAAAATTTGGTTGACCAAAACATTTAAGCAAGGAACAGATTCTACCGGTTACAGCAACAACAAGAATCTGCAGCAGCTAGGAATGTTAACCTCAAAAAAGCACAAGATGGAAGATGGATTCCTTACCAGAATAGTTTCTCGATCTCTTCGCTTTCCGGGTCCAACTCCAGAGCCCGCGACAGTGAGGAATACGCAGCATCATACTCCTGCGCAATGCAAGAGCATGGTGGAATCAAATGACATGACACATGTGAAAGCAGCAACGAAATCGTCAGTTTCAACCCTCCCACTGCATGCACCTTCATGAACATTAGAGCTGCACCTTTCCGGTAGTGCGCCTTTGCCCACTTCGGGCGCAGCTTTGTGCATTCAGCGGCATCCTCAGAAGCCCTTCGCCCTTCACCCATGCGAAGCAAGCAGAGGCTCCTGTTTGATAACAGCTTGGCGTCGAAGTTATCCATCTTCAGTGCCTACACCAGACGAAACGGTGAAAACTTGCTTTAGTTGCCACATTCCAGAAATGCTTGGATCACTTTACACGACCAATCATTTGTCATTTGTCCTTTGGTACAATGACCAAGAAACGAAAACTGTGATAGAAAAGCATCTCCCACCTGAAATTCCCCATTGTTTGTGAGCTCTTTTACAGTACCCCTAAATAAATGTGAGCCATCCATCCATCTTAATCTAACGGCTAAATTTACATGGTACTCCAATATAATCCTAGGGAGTGCCACCTCAAAAAAATATGGATTACCTTGATGTTAGGGGCAAAACTGTAATCAATGGGCGGTTTATTTATTTCTCAATCTTATATTAATTATTATATAGAAATACTAAATAGAATGAGATGCCAATTTAGTAAGACTTGCTCGTAAGCATGTGAAGGCATACTTCAAACATAATTTTCCGATGAACCCTAATCCCAAATCAATGTCGTAAAATCCCAAAACATATAGGATGATCATGTGTGGCGGGGCATGATGATCGCACGGTCATCACCACCAAGGTGATTAGGAGTATGCCACAGCAGTTCAAAATCCAGGTTCTGAACACCCGTGATGAGCATGTCAATGGCCGCCGCCAATGGCTGCGCCTACGCGAATTCGTCAGGGATGACTCTGCCGTACGGGACACTTGCCCATCACTGGTATATGGGGAGGAGCGCAGTCCTCCTGCAGCGCCATAGTTCAATTAATCTGCAATTAACAGGAATTCACGGATGGCTACTAATATTTCTTGATTAAATTGTTCAAATCGATACATCTCACGAGGGTGCAGCGATGAGGAGAACAAAGTCTCCAGCCGCTACCACGAAGGGGGAACAAACAGTGCGATCGCGGCGGCCAGATGCAGTTGATTCAGTTGGAATAAAAACCAAAACTAATTAGCCAAGAGAAAATATCTAAAATACCCCTATAGATGGATGGCTGCATTTATCTGGTACTCCCACCTCTCCCTCGGGAGTACCACCTCTCCCTCGGGAGTACCAGGGTACTGTAAAAACTCACTTGTTTGTTACCACTAGCTCTAGGAATGAAATTAATGCTCCATATTGTGACAAGATGCACACACCAGTAACTAGTCTTTCAACAAGTTCATGTGATAGCATTACAAGCTAACAGGTCATTTTTACACATTGCCAAGGTCAATCATTTTTAATAATATGGATCAGCCAAATTGTAATGGAGCAACATGTTTCATGGCTGTACCTCCAGTCTAGAAAGAAAAAAATAGCCTGACAACATACCTGTGTGTAGAACACTGAAGCATTTTGATAATCCTGCTTCTTAAATGCTTCATCCCCTTGTTGTTTTAAGTCGGACATCTTCTTTTTCACAAAACTACCATCCTGGACAACTCACAATAACTTGAGTCAGACCTCTTATATACATATTCAACTTGGTAGGTCAGATGCGTGCGAGGAAGAATCATTACTCTACTAAGATGTTAAGGTGAAGTGAATGAATCCAAGAAATAGTTGTAATCAATGCAAGATTTAAAAAATCAGTTCTCACTTGCTAAGCAGACAGGAAATGGAGAGAACTATTGAAGAAAATGAATCTGCCTCGTTATTTTTGAAAAAAAAAACAGATTTCATGAATTACAATTTGAGCACAGTGACATATGAGCAAAACAAGTTATCCAATAAACACCATTCCAATAAAATGAGTTTTCAGAACAGAGCTTAAACCGTGATGCAGATGCAAGTAAATACATGTGCTTTTGATGAGTAGGAATAGGAAACTAATCTTCGGGAAATTCAGATTCTTGTTATATGAAGTTTTAGTTAAACGCCTACTTGATGCCAACATTGTTCAGAGAGTTAAGGTGGACACAATTGCCATGGGCATGCAACAAAATTGCTACAACTACATACCTCAAGTTGCTTCATTTCCATCTCCACATGCTTAATGATTCCATCAACAGTCCAATTGGCCACAGTTGAAATGGGAGAGGTGAAAGGAAAGAGAATCTCGACATCTTCTCGTGTACCATACTCAGCAGCCAACTCTATTGGCAATCTACCAAACTGGTGAGGAACAAGCGAAGCTTTAGCAAAGCGATATTCAACATTTAGGAAATAAGCAACTGACCAAATTACTCAACTTAAAACAATATTACTCAACTGACCAAATTAACAAAATACATGGCACAAAGGGGGAAAGGCGAAACAGCGACAAGCTTATGCAAAAAACTGCAACTTAGCATAATGTTGCTGTACTTACGTCATAACTGGTAAGGATGTTGCATATCAATTTAAGACATGTATACTGAAACTACAAGGCCAAGCAAGACACAAGAATATGTGACAAAAAGAGAGCATTCTCACCCTGTCAATCACATTTGGGTTTGCACCAGCTTCCACCAAACACTTAATAGCTTCAGTTAAGCCCTTCTCTGCAGCCTTTGCCAAATGATTATCACCGTTCACATTAGTCCCACCCTATCAGATGCAAATATATAAGACAAGCCCATGAAACAATTGTCTAGTCACTAATACAGATATAACTAAATCAAACTTCAGTTTATAGAAATCCTATATTGCTACTGAAATCTAATTAATAAACAGAGGATACAGTACCTGAACCAATAGCTTCACACATGGCACAAAGGATTTGTGTAATGCCATGTCTAAAGGTACAAACGCACCATTACCCTTGCTGGGCTGGAAAAATGTTAAATAAATCAAATTCATGCCAAAATATGACCCAAGAGAAATATGGAACTTGTAAGGGAAAAAAAAGCTGAGTTGATAGTTCTTTTCTACGAGCATAGCTTATATAGTGTGGGTCGCCAGTGATTTTTCAGAGTTGTTGTGTGGGTCACACATGACAGCTATTAGCAGAGCCTGCTTGACTAGTTTGCGAAGGTTGCTGATATTTGTCATAGTTTTTTCTAGGCATGACGATGATGAAAATGGGTGTCATACTTTGCCAAGCCTAAGGGAAGCCTACCACACTTTTTTGAGTCGGTGACATATGGGACCCATGTTGCACGAAAAGAACAATGCGGCAAGCACAAATATCAAACAAACATGTAAATAACTAAGCCACCAACCCAAAAAGGCCTCAAATACAGGCGGTGCAATTGAACAACATAGCAAAAACCCAGCAAAAAAGAGAACAGGAGTTAAAAGATGACATAACAAAAGATTTGAAAAGTACATCTGCATTGTGCTGCAAAAGGATCTTCAGAATGCTAGCATGTCCTCTAAGAGAAGCAAGAGTGAGTGGTGTCCCAAGATCTGATAGTGCATCAACATCAGCTCCTTTAGAAAGAAGAAACTTTACTATTTCAGACCGCCCTGGAGAAAAAGAAGGAAAACAAAAATTATACCACTAATAATAGTACATGAAAACGTTTGTGGGCAAAAAAGTTCCAGCATGTAGAAGTAGTTTCCCCTCAAATGACTGTTTAATTAGTATGACTATGTTTCTACAATTCCCTGAACAAGTATATGGCAAACAAAGATTACCATCATCGGTTACCATAAGACGTAGTCATACTAATTAACCAGTCATTTGAGGGGAAACTATTTCTAACAGCTAGAACAAGATAGTATCAAATAGTTATCCCGAGAGACTTGCATAATAAGACAGTTAACATACTAAGCAAACAGACATTTTTAGGAAACTAGTTTCACTCGCTAGAACAAAATAGCATATGGAATAGATATCCTGCAAGAAGATCCACAGACAAAAAGGGTATATAAAATGCCTAAAGAAATTGGTACCACCATGATGTAAATGGACTATTTTTAGATTTGTGAGACACAAAAACCCAAATTAACATGACAACTATGTTTAAAATTTACGCCTAAAAAGACTTGATCAGCACATGTTGATGAACATGAGATGCAAATAAGATCAGAGTTGTTTTAATTTATGGTAACAAGAAACCTATTCTTTTACAGCAGCAATTTTTTTATCTTAGGATAGCTTAGCTCTTGGGAAAATAAATTCAAGTGTATGTATCACCACAGCATTTATCTCCACATTCGATGGAAGGCTCTTCGACATAACGACTGCTGGTATACATGGTAGAATTCTACAGCTGTTTTTGGGTAACAAGTTTCAATTGCTGGAGGGGGGAAGCAACTTTGTTGGTTCACATTTCACTGAGTAAACATTATAGTGTTAACAATTTTTTGATATTTTGTTGTTATACCTTTGAGGTCTAGTGTATGCTGCTGATAAACAACATATATTTCAGAAACAGACATTCATAACATCGATAAGAAACAGAATAAGTAAACAGACATTTACTAGTTTCAATGGCTAGAACAAAATGAAATATGACATATATATAAGAAGAAAACAGGCATTAGCAAGTTCCAGTGGCCGCTAGAACAAAATAAGGTATGGCATATAAGTATATCAACCGACAAATGTGGTAAATATACTGCCTTCAAAAACTGGTAGCAATATGATGGCACATGGATTTTCATTTTTGCATATCTGAGAGCAGCAGAAAATTTTACAAGATTGGCCCTTATGCAGATGCTGATAAACATGAGAAGCCAATAAGATCAGAGTTGTTTTAGTTTAGAGCAACAAGAAAAGAAAAACTGTTCGGTTTACATCAGTAGGAAAATTGTTTATCTTAGGTTACCTTAGC
>NC_041389.1:24283654-24290252 GCF_002162155.2 Triticum dicoccoides | reverse complement strand
AATAAACATACGGAACGGCAAGGATTCATACGGAACGCCAAGGATTATTATATATGATCAGTTACCAGGGAGTTCATCTGATGATTCATCAACTGATTCATCGGATCTCGACACGGATTATGATGAGCTAACTGATGATTCATCAACTGATTCATCAGGGAGTTCATCTGATGATATGGACTGCTCTGAAGGAACACCCCCCCCCCCCCTGAAGGGAATGAAAGCCGTCTGATAATCTTTCTATAGGTTCCCCGAAGAGAATGGAAAAATCACAGAAACACTTTCTATATGTTCTGTTATTTCGTCGATGGGACCTCCAGTGTATGCGTTACGAGGCAACTAGCATTTTGTCATTAAAGTTCGTGAAAGAATGTTTCGTTGGAAAAACCAACGCCGATCTAAAACTAAGTCTTCCTTTCAAAAGTGAGCGAGCAGAGCTGAAAAAGATGGAGTTACCTGGAGATGAGATTTCTTTCTACGGATATGAAGGATAGAAGAGTGACTTTGTTTTTCACCAAAATCTATATTTGGGTGCGCTTTATTTTTCCATTCCAAATCCAAAAATTGATATTCTTGCTATGGTTCTCCTTAATAACGCTAAGATTGTTGCTTATTCTCTGGAACTTGTTCGATCCTTTATTTGCGACGGAATAAGTTGGTAGTCGTACTAAACGAATACTAGTTTAGGTAGGTGTAAACTGCTTTTAACAGCCTGAAACAAACAGGGACAGATATCTCAGAAACCAATCCTAGCACTGAAGGAAGGCCAGATACATAACAACAAAGGGGAAAAGATCCTCTTCTCTGTACCATGAACTGCAGCTGTATGAAGAAGAGTGAGGCTGGAACGTTCCTGGTGCAGATCGGCGCCGTGGTCAAGAAGGTACCTGACAGCAGGGAGGTGTCCATTCTGGGCAGCATACTCCAAGGGCGTAAAACCTAGTAGCGAATTGATGGTTAACTCATAAATTAAACCCATTGTCTCACATTGTAGTAGTAAGTACTCCCTCTCTGTAAATAAGGGAGTACTGTACATTCTTATCTAAGATCAGAAAGGAAATGCACGTGTTCATTAGCACAGATTACCCTGAGCGCTGTCGGGGTTTCCGACGTCCATCTTGACCTCCTCGACGAGGTACCGGTAGACCGGCAAGCTGCCACAGCCACCGGCGGCATCAAGCACGTTCATTCCCATGTAGGTGGTGTTGGCCACCGTCGCCGGGATGCCGTGCCCGTGCACGTCCAGCTCCTTCGCGATCTCTGCAGTTCACAGACATGAAAAAGGGGGGCTCTTTTTTAGCTACGAATCGTAGCATGAATCCCATGGTGTACTGCAATTCCATCAAATTGGAAAGAAATCATCAAATTGGAAGTACTAATTAAGAAATGTCACTGATCTGCAAGGCTGCAACTAGAAAAGCCCCCAAATTCCCAGCTTCGCTGCTAATCCTAGAAATCGTAGCAAGAATCCGGTCCCGTGCTACTTAGGAAATCGTGACTGGTCTGCAGCTAGAAAACCCCACCATCAGGCATGAAAAAGGGGGCACTTTTTTAGCTATGAATCGTAGCATGAATCCCATGGTATACTGCAATTCCATCAAATTGGAGTACTAATTAGGGAAATGTCACTGATCTGCAACCGGAAAAGCCCCCAAAGCTTCACTGCTAATCCTAGAAATCGTAGCAAGAACCCCATGCTACTTAAGAAATCGTCAGTTCGTCACTTGTCTGCAGCTAGAAAACCCCAGCATCAGGCACCCCGGAGCCGCCGCAAACCGGCCTACGAAATCGGAAGGCAGCGGCCGGCGCGCGCACGTACGGTGGCTGAATCGACCCTAATCGCCCGGCCCGGTCAGATCTAGAGCAGACGGAGATGGAACGCCGGAGGGGGCAGAGAGAGAGAGGTGCGGCTTACTCTTGATTTTGCGGATGCTGCCGTCGTAGGCGGCGCAGATGAGCGTGGCCTCCAGCGGCCACCGGTCACGCTCTGCGAAAAAACAAGAAAATCAATCGAACGGTGAGACGTACGGCCGGCCGGCGAGGGGAGGCACGGACAGAGCGACGGATCCTGTCGCGGGTCACCTTTGCCGAGGAGGAGCTCGAAGCACGTCGGCAGCGGCAGCTCCCGGGTCCCCATCCTCCCTCCCTCCCTCCCTCTCTCTTCGCCGGCGGTCAAGATGGCGTTGGGCGGCAGAGCCAGGCGAGGAAGTGAGGAAGCTTCTGGAGTCGGAGAGAGAGCGGGGGTGGGGAGGGGGATAAAAAGGGCGGGAAACGGGGGAGGGAGTGGGTGGGGACGCAATGGGAGGTCGACACGTGCCCTCCCGCTGACCGTACGATCTGACACTCGTGACAGAAGCCACGGGCACGCCCTCTCCCCTCCCTTTTGCTCCGCCTCCTCGATTCAAATTTCGAAATTTGAACCTCCCTCTCGCCACCACTTCTACTTCTTGGACGGCGGTCGGGAGAGAAAACCCGTGAGCTTTGATGTACCCAAAAGCGTCTTATATTTCACACAAAAGGAGAACTATATATATAAGAGCATCTACAATGAGACTTAGGCCCAGTTCTTTTGCCAGAATCCGGGGATTCTCCCAGAATCCGACCCCTACCCAGCTTCTCCCAGAATCTTTGAGCTACATTTAAAACAAAACAGAGGCTGGGCAACTCGCTCCCAGGGAGCTCCCCCGATGGCATCCTTCGTTGGCCGTTCGATCGGCGTTGACCATGTCTTTTTTCGCGCGTTGGCCGTTCGATCGTCGCTGGAATTCTGCGCACTCGTTTTTACCTCGGTGGATCGTGGCGAGGGATGACGTGTGGGCCGGCGTTGTGGCCATTTGGATCGAAACGGCTGGGTGTTGCTTTTCCTGGTGCGGGGGCGCGAGGCAGCCTCTCCTGCCGCGCCGCGTGCGAGCGCACGCGTCATGGGCGCAGCTGGCACAACCGCACAAACCCTACCCCCAATCCATAGCCGCCACTCCCTCCCTCCTCCTCTTTCCTCCCTCGTCTGCCACCACCACTCCCTCCCTCCTCGTCGCCCTGCCTCTGCCCAGCTTTGCCGCCTCCCGCACGCTCGTCCTCTCATCTCCCATGGAGGGGAGGGGTGGGGATGTAGGGGAAGGAGGAAGCCGGAGATGAGGAGGTCGATGCAGGGGACGCCATGGATGGTCGGGGCGCTGGCTCCTCCTTTCCCCATGCCACGGCTGCCCAGATCCGGCGATCCCCTCCCACTCCGGCATCCAGGTTGGTTGACTCGATCTCTCAATCACCCCATCGCCGCGCTGCACACCGTCGTCAAGGACCAAGCCGTCGCCGCCACAGTGTCCTCCTCCTCGGTGGCCGCGGGTGCCCTGCCCGCCAAGCTGCCCATTCTTATCTTTCTGGAGGCAATCTGGTAGTGCTGGGCGCACGGTGATGCTGTCACGGTATCCCCCTCCCCGGTGCTCTTAGATCCAGCAGTAGCTCAACGCAGGAAAGCCGGTTGTGCTCGATCTGCTCGCCTCCTTCGCCTCGCAGGCTCAGCAAGCAGCAACAACGTTAGCTCTGTTTCTCCCACTCCCCTCCCCCCTCTCCCTCCTATAGATTTCTCTCTAATGGCAACTCCTATGGGTTTGGTGTATCATAGCTTTTTTTTCTTTCTTCCAGCTGAAGCCTGCTCTCATTATGCCTGCCACCTCTCTATGAGATCAATAGGTTTGATCGCCTTGTCTGCAATTTGGCTGATTCCAGTTAGTATTCTTGTTCTTTATGGGAGATACGAGTTTGGATGTAGCTCACTGGCCAGGAGAACCTGCGATGCCAGCAGACCAATCTAGATCTGCAAGTGTTGAATATGCAAACAGTTATGTAGTATGTGCAGTTTACTTGCTCTGTTTTTACGGGGATTTTGGAATTTTCCATACATGCATGACCCAGATCCGTTCTGTGATTTCCATTGTCTATTTACTGGTTACCCAAGTGTGTCTTATTTCCATCTTTCTTTGTCTTGATATAGCTGAAGGTCAACTGCTAGCCCATCCATGCAATTCACTAATTTAATTATGCCTGCTTGCTCGAAGTCTATTTTATAGATGGCCGGCATATTATCGTGGGAGGTGTTTAACTGTTTTCTCTGGAATAAACTGAAAGCTGATTATTTTGAAAATGCATCATACCGCGCTGATTTATAATAAGATTGTTACGCATCATCAGTTTTTGGCATATGCTTTTGAGTTATATATCGCCATGCCAAGTTGCCAACTAACTGATACATGGTTATGGTTGAGGAACAATGTTGAGCAGTACAAGGTTACACCATCACAGTTCAAACACATCTTTTTTGGTTGATAGTTTTTGAGATAGCTTACTGCTTATGCCCAATGGGAGTTTAATTGGGCATCTTTAATATTCTAAGAATCACACCGGCGCAGCACGCTTAGGTTGTTTCCAGATCTCATGTTTGTCTAAGTCACCAAGTTAACCCACAAGAATTTGTTTACTTTCTTGGCTATTGTGGTTAAAGGCATCCTTTTATTAGAGCTATATATAGTTTTTGGACATGTTCCAGTTTGGTTATTTTTTATGGATTTTGAATATGTTTCAATTTGATTTTGAATATGTTTCAATTTGATCACTTTTGAGACTCAGTTAGAACAGATAATTTTTGTTTCTTTACCATATAGTTCCTAATCAGAAAAGCCTCATCTGCAGGTTGGAGGCATTGGCGTGAAGGTGTCGTGAGTTATCTGCAAGGGCATTGTTGTGACGTGCTCCTCCATGTCTCCCGCGAGTTCTTGGTGTGGGGATCATGGCTCCAGAGAGCATAAAATGTATGCATTGGAGGTGGTAGCATTGCTAAAGATCTACATATTGTAGCAGTAGTTTTTACTGTGAAACATAAGCTCTTTTTACAGTGCAACTATTAAATTGTAGTAGTAGTTTTTCTTGCAGCTTGTAGTAGTAGCTTTTCTTGTCAAAATTGGTCCTTTCTCTGTACTTGTTGATCTTTTTAGTCTGAATTTTCCAGCCAATTCAGGATTTTTGTTTTGCAACATTATGGACGATGCATGTCTTTTATATTGGCTTGAATTCCAAGCTCTTCTTTACATTGGTGACACATATGACCTACAACGTTGAATCAGTTTTATTTTTGGTTGAATTTCAAATCAAAAGTCTTGAATTACAGTTTCAGTTCTTTCTACTTAGCTTGGCAATCAGTTAACTATCCAAGTACAACTTACTGAATGACATGTGTTCTCATGAATGAAAGCTGGTCCAGTCCAACTTGTCATTTTTTTATTGGGTCTAAAATTTGACTGAACCTGAACTGAAGTTTAGCTCAGCCTCATTTGACAAACAGATACACACACAACGCAGAATATATATACGTTCTTGAATGATATACTATATATATACCTTCATCCACACTGTCTGATTATGAGTGCTTTTTGTTGTTGTCAGCGACATCATGGGTGCCGGTGGCAGAATGACGGAGGAGCGGGAGAAGCAGGAGCTGCTCGGACGCGCTAGCGCCAGTGAGATCTTCCAGCATGCGCCGACGGACAAGCCGACATTCACGCTGGCCCAGATCAAGGAGGCAATCCCGCCTCACTGCTTCCAGTGCTCGTTGATCAAGTCCTTCTCCTATGTGGTCTATGACCTCGTCATCAGCGCGTCCCTCCTGTACGCCGCATTGGTCTGGATCCCAGCACTCTCGAGCATGCAACAACTGGGCGCCTGTCCGCTCTACTGGGTGCCTCATTTTGATTTTCTTACCTTGGTGGGTTTGTATTCAGAAAATTAATTTGCCTATTTTTGCTTTTTAATCTGTGTTGGGAGAAAGATGTTCCTCTTTGTTGAGAAAATGTTTATTGTATGGACCATACAAGGTTCTTTCTCCAAATGTTATTGTGTGGTGCAACTATGATCTGTTTTCCTTGTGCAGAGGGCTGCGACGAGGCAGACAGGTGGCGGGCGGCAACAATAGGGGTTGGCAGATGCTCCGAGACCAATAGCCTACTTAGTGGTATGCCTCCCTGTTCGTTTTTTGGTGTTTCCTCAAGATTGGTGTCGTGCAGTTCTGAGTTGTTTTGTGTGCGTGTGTGTTGTGTGATGCAGATGGGAAGGAGGATCCAACAAGTTAGCCCCCACAATTGTGTTGTTGGAGAACTTCTGCGAGCTCAGTAAAATAATGAATCTTCATCTCCGATGTTTTCTCTCGAAAATGGAGCACGGATCGCAGGAGCAAGGAGCTGGTCGAGTGTAGTGAACAAGCAATCAACGCGGCACATTTGGAAGTTGTGAGAGCTGTGAATGGCACCGATCTTGTCATACTAATGAGCAGGAGCACCGGCCACATTACTCTTCATGCCACTCTGAGCAGTCGGCTGCTGCTTGAGATTGATTTCCATGTTCAAGGGAAGGGAGACCGGATTGAGTTCCTGTATATGCAAGAAGAAGGGGCATTGTCGTGGTTGTTGCTGAAGGTGTTGGTCAGGAGCTGATTATTACCGGGGGATTTGATGATAACCCCCCCAGTTCATGTCACTTTGATCATAACCCCCCCTTTGTGTCACTGACATGTGGGGTCTGGTCCCACATGTCAGTGACACAAAGGGGGGGT
>NC_041389.1:24276128-24283297 GCF_002162155.2 Triticum dicoccoides | reverse complement strand
CATCAATTATTCCGATTACCAGGACTGATGACAAGAACGAAGAGCAAGATGAGTATGTCAACATGCTGTTCCTTAACGTTGGCCTTCTTCTATAAAGTTCACATGCAACTCTCCTCCATGGTTAGAAAAAACTAATTTAAACGTTTTGTTTCTTTGATGGTTACTCATTTCTCTTACAATTGTTGTATCAAAACAATTGTATTTTCACTGATGGCTGCTTGGGCTCATTTTCGAAGAGAATGAGATGTGGAATAAACTACTCTGAAATGGTTGGTTCCCTTCAAACAATTTATTAGCTAACTAATTTTGGCTGCTGTTGCACATGATACAATTGTGCTTTGTTGTTGCCATCTTGCATTTCATGTGAGCTTAAACAGACAATCAATTAAACTTTTACTAAGTTTTTACCGTATGTATTTGCTCAAACAATTACTGAAAAATGCAAATATTTTTAGCAAGTACATGGTTTTAAATGGGACTCGGTGCCGTTTAGCGCAATGGGCAGTGTTATACAAATATAATTTTTTGGTGCAAGGTTATACATTTTTTTCAAACTTGGATTTCACAATGTGAAAGACATTTTCAAAAGAGTATGGTTTAATATATGGGCTTTCTACAACGAGTATTGAAGTCCTTGCGAAATGAAACTATTTTCATCAACAACATGGCTTTGGTGGGTCTCTGCGCCATTTGGCACAATAGGCGAGAAATTGCACTGGTCGACGGCTGAGGAAACGCCTTTGTCACCCAGCTGAGGAACCGGGAAAGAAAGGAAGGGGATAGACAGTCTCCGCTGGATCCGCCCCCTGCCGCTTCATATTCAACACCTCACGGGCCACAAACATTGCTCTACGTGGGCTGGGCTAAATAACATATGGGCTATCCTAATACCTCTTGATCCCTATATCTCTGTATATGCACAACAAAGACACATTTTTTTCTTAGGTTTCTTATCTTTTTCCCTCTTTTTTACAGGAAAAAGATGCACGACCAGGTTTCTCATCATGATAACCATGTTTTCAAACTTGCTAAAAAAATACAACCATGCCAACTTTACTCCCTCGTCATAGTGGCCATATTTTCAAACTGAACATATTCATATTATGCAAAGTTTTCCTTTTCCCAAACTATTATTTAACAACGTAATAAACTTGTTTAAAAAATAGCATGATTTAGTTGAAGGTTCTTGCAGCATGAAACTATTTTCATCGACAACATGTCTTCAGCAGGTCTTTGCGCCATTTGGCGCAACGGGTCAACTATTTTGTTTTACAATCCTATCTAGTTAGACTAGCTGGGTAGGGGTCGGATTCTGGGAGAATCCCCAGATTTTGGCAAAAGAACTGGGCCTTAGAGCAACTCCAATGGGCGACCCATTTCGTTCGCCGCGTCCGCTTGAGTCAGCACGGACAGAAAAATCGGGCCAAAGCGCTGACCCAAACGGACGCGCGTCCGCTTTCGTCCGCCTGCCGACCCATTCCCGACCCATTTTTGAGCCGGATTTGCGTCGGCGCGAACACAAGACGGACGCGCGCGCGCTCGCCCTCTCTCCTCCCCGAGCCCGTTGGTCGGTGGCGCACACCCTTGCCCGCCTGCTTCGTCGCCGACGCCGCCGGCATTTTTTTCGATAGAAAAAGGATACATAGATAGTTCTAGCGTACAGAGATAAAAGAAAAGATAAACTACTCGTTGCTTTCCGACTCCGACTCGGTAATGTCCTCCTCCGACTTCTGAATGTAGGCGTCAGCATACCGCTCGTCCTCGAAGTCCCATCCCGACGTTTCTCGTAGCTTCAGTTTCAATTGCGCGGCCTGCTTCCGTGCACGCCTGTCCTCCCGATAGGCGGCTCGCTCCGTCCTCCTCGCCTCCCTCTCCGTCCGTCTTTTCTTGTAGAACTGGCGCTCATCGACGATGTCGTGCGGGAAGCATTCGCGCCACACCACCATGGCTTCCACGTCCATCTCGGCGATGGCGAGGCGACGTTGCCGCCTCCGGTGGACACAACGATCGTCGTCGGTGAAAAGCCGCGGGAGAGGCGCGAGATACTGCGCTGCTGGCTTGACACGTCGAGAAAATTCATATCCCTACTAGGCCATCGGAGGCGCCACGCTGCCGCGTCGTACGCGCGGGCCGCCTCCTCTGTGGTGTCGAAGGTGCTGAGGATGAGGCGTTTCTCGCCAAACAAGATCTCAGAGGAGAAGGCGACGGAGCGGCGCTCGCGGACTCCGCGAAAATCCGAAGCGCCGAGGCGACGCATCGACATGGTGGCGCAAAGGCGGCAAGGTTAGTGAGAGGGGGCGAGACAAGTGGGCGGCGAACTGAGTGTGGAGGGAGAGCCTTCTTATAACGAGCGTCGGCCGCGGCGCGCCAAAACAAGCGCACGAACCTTCCTGCATTCTGGAGCGCCAAAACCAGCGCATGCTAGGCCGACTTTCCCCCCGCGCGTGAATCATTCCCGCGCGCTGGAGCGCCAAAACCAGGGCGACGACATGGCCGCTGGCATGATCTAAAGCGCGCGGTCATGAAATGGGTCGGCGCGTTCGGCGCACTGCCGACCCAAATCTAAAATAGGGCGGACACCTGGCGGGCGGCCGACCCAAACGGACAAAAAGCGGACAAAAGCGCCACCCATTTGGGTCGGCCCGTTGGAGTTGCTCTTAGCAAGTCCGCCCCCCTAAACATCCATGGACGCACCCGGACAGTGGTCGGGCGCGTCCGTTTTGAGCACCTATTTATTCGTTCATACATATCCACTTCTCATTTTTGTCCCTTATATGTCCGGTCACTTGCATGCGATTGATGGAGATGAAGAGAGAGAAAGAAAAAAATGAATAAAGAAAGAGAAAAGGTGGTCTGGAATGGGCCGGTAGTACATGGCTGACTGAATAGACGCATCCGCGAGTCCTCATATCCTCCCTACATTTGTACTCAATGTGAGGGTTCGCGGAGAGCCCAGACGTATAGAGATGGTGTGAGGGTTCCGGTTGGGTCACATTTTTCTTTTCTTCTTTCTCATGTCTGGTCATCGACCGAGCGCGTCTGCGTATGTTTGAGGAGGATTTGAGGATGCCGGCTGTAAATGCTCTTATATCAAACTTGTGACAAGGAAACAGTGAGGTGAACATTAAAATGCCATTAACATTATTTGCTCTTTCCGAGTTGTAAAGAGTTGAGTTTAGGGCCTGTTTCTTCTCGTGTGCGTAGTGTGGAGTCTCGGAGTAGTCGCCGAGCTGGCAGCGGATTATGCCTGGGGTTGAGCCAGCTTGAGCGATGAACTTCCGTGATTTTCTGTACTTTTTAAGAAGGAACTATAAGGGGTGTTGTTACTAGGCCCATGGCTATAGCCATAGCTGCCCTAGGCATGTCTCCATCATTGCTTGAGAGGGTTTGGTGGCCGACAGCTGGACCTCCCTTCTAATCTTGCATGATCACTTTTGCGCTATGGATCGTCGTATCCCCAATAATGTAAGGCGGGGTTCATTCTGGGTGAAAGGATCGATATGGTTGACTAGGGGGGGGGGGCTGAATAGGCAACTAACATTTTTAGGTTTTCTTGACCAAATTAAAACTCACTGCTTTGGGGTCCCGGAGTGATCTCCACGGTTAACGAACCGCAGGGTGCATTTACGTGTCGGTCATCAACACTCATAGTTTTGGCCGATTCTGGCCCGTTTCAAGGACTATTACTCACCGTTTTGGGGCCCCAAAGCGATTTCCATGGTTGTTGAACCCCATGGCGCGCTTACGTGTCGATCATCAACAATCGCAGTTTAGGCCGATTTTGGCCCGTTTCTTGCACTATTACTTAGTTTTGGGGGCCCCGGAGTGATTTCCGTGATTGACGAACTCCGGGGTGCGTTTATGTGTCGGTCATCAACACTCACAATTTTTGCCGATTCTGGTCCGTTTCATGCACTATTACTCACCGTTTTGGTGTCCCAGAGCGATTTCCACGATTGATAATCCCCGAGGTGCGTTTGTGTGTCCGTCGTCAACACTCACAGTTTTGACCTATTCTGACGCGATTCGTGGACTATTACTCACCATTTAGGGGCCCCGAAGCGATTTCCATAGTTTTTGAACCCCAAGGTGCGTTTACGTGTCGGTCATTAAGACTCACAATTTTGGCCGATTCTGGCCCGTTTCGTGGACTATTACTCACTGTTTTGGGGTCCCGGAGTGATTTCCATGATTAACGAACCCCGGGGTGGGCTTACCTGTCGGTTATTAACACTTGCGGTTTTTGTCGACTCTGACCCGTTTCGTGGAATATTACTCGCCGTTTTAGGGTCCCAAAGTGATTTCCATGGTTGTTGAACCCGAAGGTACGCTTAAATGTAGGTCATCAACAATCACAGTTTGGGCTGATTCTGGTCCATTTCTGGGACTATTACTTAGTTTTGGGGGTCCCGAAGTGATTTCAATGGATTACGAACCCCGAGGTGCGTTTACGTGTCAGTCATCAACACTCACAGTTTCGGCCAATTCTGGCTCGTTTTGTGACTATTACTCACTGTTTTGGGGTCCCAGAGTGATTTCCATAGTTGTTGAACCCCAAGGTGCGCTTACGTGTCGGTTATCAACACTCACACATTTGGCCGATTCTGACCTGTTTCGTGGACTATTACTCACTGTTTTGGGGTCCCGGAGTGGTTTCCACGGTTAACGAACCGCGGGATGCGTTTACATGTTAGTCATAAAAACTCAAAGTTTTGCCCGATTCTGGCCCTTTTCGTGGACTATTACTCACTGTTTTGGGGTCCTAGAGTGATTTCCATGATTAACGAACCCCGGGGTGCGTTTACATGTCGGTCATCAACACTCGTAGTTTCGGTCGATTCTGGCCCGTTTCATGGACTACTCACTATTTTGGGGTCCCGGGGTGATTTCCACGATTAACGAACCCCGGGTGCGTTTACGTGTAGGTCATCAACACTCACGGTTTTTGTCGATGCTGACCCGTTTCGTGGACTATTACTCAACCTTTTGGGGCCCTAGATTTCCATGGTTGTTGAACCCCAAGGTGCGCTTACGTGTCGATCATCAACAATCGCAGTTTGGGCAGATTTTTGCCCGTTTCTTGCACTATTACTTAGTTTTGGGGGTCCCAGAGTGATTTCCACGATTGACGAACTCCGGGGTGCGTTTACGTGTCGGTCATCAACACTCTCAAGTTTGGCTGATTCTGGTCCATTTCATGCACTTTTACTCACCGTTTTGGCGTCCCAGAGCAATTTCCAGGATTGCAAATCCCGGGGGTGTGTTTACGTGTCTGTCGTCAACACTCACAGTTCTGGCCAATTCTGACGTGTTTCGTGGACTATTGCTCACCATTCATGGGTCCCGAAGCGATTTCCATAGTTTTTGAACCCCAAGGCGCTTTTACGTGTCGGTCATGAACACTCACAGTTTTGGCCGATTCTAGCTCGTTTCGTGGACTATTACTCACAGTTTTGGGGTCCCGGTGTGATTTCCAGGATTAACGAACCCAGGGTGCATTTACGTGTCGGTCATCAACACTCGCGGTTTTTGTCGATTTTGACCCGTTTCATGGAATATTACTCACCGTTTTGGGGTCCCAAAGTGATTTCCATGGTTGTTGAACCCCAAGGTGCGCTTAAGTTTAGGTCATCAACAATCACAGTTTGGGCTGATTCTCGCCCGTTTCTTGGACTATTACTTAGTTTTGGGGGTCCCGGAGTGATTTCCACGATTTACGAACCCTGGGGTGCGTTTACGTGTCGGTTATCAACACTCACAGTTTTGGCCAATTCTGACACATTTTGTGGACTTTTACTCACTGTTTTGGAGTCCCGAAGTGATTTCCATAGTTGTTAAACCCCAAGGTGCGTTTACGTGTCGGTCATCAACACTCATAGTTTTGGCCGATTCTGGCCAATTTTGTGGACTATTACCCACTGTTTTGGGATCCCTAAGTGGTTTCCACGGTTAACGAACCGCGAGGTGCGTTTACATGTCAGTCATCAATACTCACAGTTTTGCCCTATTCTGGCCCGTTTCGTGGACCCCGGGGTGCGTTTACATGTCGGTCATCAACACTCGCAGCTTCGGCCGATTCTGGCCCGTTTCATGGACTATTACTCACTATTTTCGGGTGCCGGGGTGATTTCCACGATTAACGAACCCCGGTGCATTTACGTGTAGGTCATCAACACTCACGGATTTTGTCGATGCTGAACCATTTCGTGGACTATTACTCAACCTTTTGGGGCCCCAGAGCGATTTCCATGGTTATTGAACCCCAAGGTGCACTTACGTGTCGATCATCAACAATCGCAGTTTGGGCCGATTTTGGCCCGTTTCTTGCACTATTACTTAGTTTTGGGGGTCCCGAAGTGATTTCCACAATTGACGAACTCCGGGGTGCGTTTACGTGTCAGTCATGAACACTCACAATTTTGGTCGATTATGGTCCGTTTCGGTTACTTTTAGTCACAGTTTTGGCGTCCCAGAGCAATTTCCAGGATTGCAAATCCCCGGGGTGCGTTTACGTGTCCGTCATCAACACTCACAATTTTGGCCAACTCTGACGCGTTTCGTGGACTATTACTCACCGTTCATGGGTCCCGAAGCGATTTCCATAGTTATTGAACCCCAAGGTGCATTTACGTGTCGCTCATGAACACTCACAGTTATAGCTGATTTTGGCCCGTTTCGTGGACTATTACTCACTGCTTTGGAGTCCCGGTGTGATTTCCAGGATTAACGAACCCTGGGGTGCATTTACATGTCGGTCATCAACACTCGCTGTTTTTGTCGATTCTGACCCGTTTCGTGCACTATTACTCACCGTTTTGGGGTCCCAGAGCGATTTCCATGGTTGTTGAACCCCAGGGTGCACATACGTGTCGGTCATCAACAATCACAGTTTTGGCCGATTCTGGCCCGTTTCGTGGACTATTACTCACTGTTTTGGGGCCCCGGAGTGATTTCCACGAATAACGAACCCCGGAGTGTGCTTACCTGTCGGTTATCAACACTCGCAGTTTTTGTCGATTCTGACCCGTTTCGTGGAATACTACTCACCGTTTTGGGGTCCCAAAGCGATTTTCATGGTTGTTGAACCCCAAGGTGCGCTGAAGTGTAGGTCATCAACAATCACAGTTTGGGCTGATTCTGGCCCGTTTCTTGGACTATTACTTAGTTTT
>NC_041389.1:24273036-24275060 GCF_002162155.2 Triticum dicoccoides | reverse complement strand
GGCCCGTTTCGTGGACTATTACTGACTATTTTGGGGTCCCGGGGTGATTTCCACGATTAACGAACCCCGGGTGCGTTTACGTGTAGGTCATCAACACTCACGGTTTTTGTCGATGCCGACCCGTTTCGTGGACTATTACTCAACCTTTTGGGGCCCCAGAGTGATTTCCATGGTTGTTGAACCCCAAGGTGCGCTTACGTGTCGATCATCAACAATCGCAGTTTGGGCCGATTTTGGCCCGTTTCTTGCACTATTACTTAGTTTTGGGGGTCCCGGAGTGATTTCCACGATTGACGAACTCCGGTGTGCGTTTACGTGTCGGTTATCAAGACTCACAAGTTTGGCTGATTCTGGTCCATTTCATGCACTTTTACTCACAGTTTTGGCGTCCCAGAGCAATTTCCAGGATTGCAAATCCCCGGGGTGCGTTTACATGTCCGTCGTCAACACTCATAGTTCTGGCCAATTCTGACGCGTTTCGTGGACTATTGCTCACCATTCATGGGTCCCGAAGCGATTTCCATAGTTTTTGAACCCCAAGGTGCTTTTACGTGTCGGTCATGAACACTCACAGTTTTGGCCGATTCTAGCCCGTTTCGTGGACTATTACTCATAGTTTTGGGGTCCCGGTGTGATTTCCAGGATTAACGAACCCCGGGGTGCATTTACGTGTCGGTCATCAACACTCGCGGTTTTTGTCGATTCTGACCCGTTTCATGGAATATTACTCACCGTTTTGGGGTCCCAAAGTGATTTCCATGGTTGTTGAACCCCAAGGTGCGCTTAAGTTTAGGTCATCAACAATCACAGTTTGGGCTGATTCTCGCCCGTTTCTTGGACTATTACTTAGTTTTGGGGGTCCCGGAGTGATTTCCACGATTTACAAACCCTGGGGTGCGTTTACGTGTCGGTTATCAACACTCACAGTTTTGGCCAATTCTGACACATTTTGTGGACTTTTACTCACTGTTTTGGGGTCCCGAAGTGATTTCCATAGTTGTTGAACCCCAAGGTGCGTTTACGTGTCGGTCATCAACACTCATAGTTTTGGCCGATTCTGGCCAATTTCATGGACTATTACCCACTGTTTTGGGATCCCTAAGTGGTTTCCACGGTTAACGAACCGTGAGGTGCGTTTACATGTCAGTCATCAATACTCACAATTTTGCCCTATTCTGGCCCGTTTCGTGGACCCCGGGGTGCGTTTACATGTCGGTCATCAACACTCGCAGCTTCGGCCGATTCTGGCCCGTTTCGTGGACTATTACTCACTATTTTCGGGTCCCAGGGTGATTTCCACGATTAACGAACCCCGGGTGCGTTTACGTGTAGGTCATCAACACTCGTGGTTTTTGTCGATGCCGACCCGTTTCGTGGACTATTACTCAACCTTTTGGGGCCCCAGAGTGATTTCCATGGTTGTTGAACCCCAAGGTGCGCTTACGTGTCGATCATCAACAATCGCAGTTTGGGCCGATTTTGGCCCGTTTCTTGCACTGTTACTTAGTTTTGGGGGTCCCGGAGTGATTTCCACAATTGACGAACTCCGGGGTGCGTTTACGTGTCAGTCATGAACACTCACAATTTTGGTCGATTATGGTCCGTTTCGGTTACTTTTACTCACAGTTTTGGCGTCCCAGAGCAATTTCCAGGATTGCAAATCCCCGGGGTGCGTTTACATGTCCGTCATCAACACTCACAATTTTGGCCAACTCTGACGCGTTTCGTGGACTATTACTCACCGTTCATGGGTCCCGAAGCGATTTCCATAGTTATTGAACCCCAAGGTGCATTTACGTGTCGGTCATGAACACTCACAGTTATAGCCGATTCTGGCCCGTTTCGTGGACTATTACTCACTGCTTTGGAGTCCCGGTGTGATTTCCAGGATTAACGAACCCTGGGGTGCATTTACATGTCGGTCATCAACACTCGCTGTTTTTGTCGATTCTGACCCGTTTCGTGCACTATTACTCACCGTTTTGGGGTCCCAGAGCGATTTCCATGGTTGTTGAACCCCAGGG
>NC_041389.1:24261525-24272536 GCF_002162155.2 Triticum dicoccoides | reverse complement strand
CGCGGGGTGCGTTTACGTGTCAGTCTTCAACACTCGCAGTTTTGCCCGATTCTGGCCTGTTTCATGGACTATTACTCACTGTTTTGGGGTCCGAGAGTGATTTCCATGATTAACAAACCCCGGGGTGCGTTTACATGTTGGTCATCAACACTCGCAGCTTCGGCCGATTCTGGCCCGTTTCGTGGACTATTACTGACTATTTTGGGGTCCCGGGGTGATTTCCACGATTAACGAACCCCGGGTGCGTTTACGTGTAGGTCATCAACACTCACGGTTTTTGTCGATGCCGACCCGTTTCGTGGACTATTACTCAACCTTTTGGGGCCCTAGAGTGATTTCCATGGTTGTTGAACCCCAAGGTGCGCTTACGTGTCGGTCATCAACAATCGCAGTTTGGGCCGATTTTGGCCCGTTTCTTGCACTATTACTTAGTTTTGGGGGTCCCGGAGTGATTTCCACGATTGATGAACTCCGGTGTGCGTTTACGTGTCGGTTATCAAGACTCACAAGTTTGGCTGATTCTGGTCCATTTCATGCACTTTTACTCACAGTTTTGGCGTCCCAGAGCAATTTCCAGGATTGCAAATCCCCGGGGTGCGTTTACGTGTCCGTCGTCAACACTCATAGTTCTGGCCAATTCTGACGCGTTTCGTGGACTATTGCTCACCATTCATGGGTCCCGAAGCGATTTCCATAGTTTTTGAACCCCAAGGTGCTTTTACGTGTCGGTCATGAACACTCACAGTTTTGGCCGATTCTAGCCCGTTTCGTGGACTATTACTCACAGTTTTGGGGTCCCGGTGTGATTTCCAGGATTAACGAACCCCAGGGTGCATTTACGTGTCGGTCATCAACACTCGCGGTTTTTGTCGATTCTGACCCGTTTCATGGAATATTACTCACCGTTTTGGGGTCCCAAAGTGATTTCCATGGTTGTTGAACCCCAAGGTGCGCTTAAGTTTAGGTCATCAACAATCACAGTTTGGGCTGATTCTCGCCCGTTTCTTGGACTATTACTTAGTTTTGGGGGTCCCGGAGTGATTTCCACGATTTACGAACCCTGGGGTGCGTTTACGTGTCGGTTATCAACACTCACAGTTTTGGCCAATTCTGACACATTTTGTGGACTTTTACTCACTGTTTTGGGGTCCCGAAGTGATTTCCATAGTTGTTGAACCCCAAGGTGCGTTTACGTGTCGGTCATCAACACTCATAGTTTTGGCCGATTCTGGCCAATTTCGTGGACTATTACCCACTGTTTTGGGATCCCTAAGTGGTTTCCACGGTTAACGAACCGCGAGGTGCGTTTACATGTCAGTCATCAATACTCACAGTTTTGCCCTATTCTGGCCCGTTTCGTGGACCCCGGGGTGCGTTTACATGTCGGTCATCAACACTCGCAGCTTCGGCCGATTCTGGCCCGTTTCGTGGACTATTACTCACTATTTTCGGGTGCCGGGGTGATTTCCATGATTAACGAACCCCGGGTGCGTTTACGTGTAGGTCATCAACACTCACGGATTTTGTCGGTGCTGAACCATTTCGTGGACTATTACTCAACCTTTTGGGGCCCCAGAGCGATTTCCATGGTTATTGAACCCCAAGGTGCACTTACGTGTCGATCATCAACAATCGCAGTTTGGGCCGATTTTGGCCCGTTTCTTGCACTGTTACTTAGTTTTGGGGGTCCCGGAGTGATTTCCACGATTGACGAACTCCGGGGTGCGTTTACGTGTCGGTTATCAAGACTCACAAGTTTGGCTGATTCTGGTCCATTTCATGCACTTTTACTCACAGTTTTGGCGTCCCAGAGCAATTTCCAGGATTGCAAATCCCCGGGGTGCGTTTACGTGTTCGTCGTCAACACTCATAGTTCTGGCCAATTCTGACGCGTTTCGTGGACTATTGCTCACCATTCATGGGTCCCGAAGCGATTTCCATAGTTTTTGAACCCCAAGGTGCTTTTACGTGTCGGTCATGAACACTCACAATTTTGGCCAATTCTAGCCCGTTTCGTGGACTATTACTCACAGTTTTGGGGTCCCGGTGTGATTTCCAGGATTAACGAACCCCAGGGTGCATTTACGTGTCGATCATCAACACTCGCGGTTTTTGTCGATTCTGACCCGTTTCATGGAATATTACTCACCGTTTTGGGGTCCCAAAGTGATTTCCATGGTTGTTGAACCCCAAGGTGCGCTTAAGTTTAGGTCATCAACAATCACAGTTTGGGCAGATTCTCGCCCGTTTCTTGGACTATTACTTAGTTTTGGGGGTCCCGGAGTGATTTCCACGATTTACGAACCCTGGGGTGCGTTTACGTGTCGGTTATCAACACTCACAGTTTTGGCCAATTCTGACACATTTTGTGGACTTTTACTCACTGTTTTGGAGTCCCGAAGTGATTTCCATAGTTGTTGAACCCCAAGGTGCGTTTACGTGTCGGTCATCAACACTCATAGTTTTGGCCGATTCTGGCCAATTTCGAGAACTATTACCCACTGTTTTGGGATCCCTAAGTGGTTTCCACGGTTAACGAACCGCGAGGTGCGTTTACATGTCAGTCATCAATACTCACAGTTTTGCCCTATTCTGGCCCGTTTCGTGGACCCCGGGGTGCGTTTACATGTCGGTCATCAACACTCGCAGCTTCGGCCGATTCTGGCCCGTTTCATGGACTATTACTCACTATTTTCGGGTGCCGGGGTGATTTCCACGATTAATGAACCCCGGTGCATTTACGTGTAGGTCATCAACACTCACGGATTTTGTCGATGCTGAACCATTTCGTGGACTATTACTCAACCTTTTGGGGCCCCAGAGCGATTTCCATGGTTATTGAACCCCAAGGTGCACTTACGTGTCGATCATCAACAATCGCAGTTTGGGCCGATTTTGGCCCGTTTCTTGCACTATTACTTAGTTTTGGGGGTCCCGGAGTGATTTCCACAATTGACGAACTCCGGGGTGCGTTTACGTGTCGGTCATGAACACTCACAATTTTGGTCGACTATGGTCCGTTTCGGTTACTTTTAGTCACAGTTTTGGCGTCCCAGAGCAATTTCCAGGATTGCAAATCCCCGGGGTGCGTTTATGTGTCCGTCATCAACACTCACAATTTTGGCCAACTCTGACGCGTTTCGTGGACTATTACTCACCATTCATGGGTCCCGAAGCGATTTCCATAGTTATTGAACCCCAAGGTGCATTTACGTGTCGGTCATGAACACTCACAGTTATAGCCGATTCTAGCCCATTTCGTGGACTATTACTCACTGTTTTGGAGTCCCGGTGTGATTTCCAGGATTAACGAACCCTGGGGTGCATTTACATGTCGGTCATCAACACTCGCTGTTTTTGTCGATTCTGACCCGTTTCGTGCACTATTACTCACCGTTTTGGGGTCCCAGAGCGATTTCCATGGTTGTTGAACCCCAGGGTGCACATACGTGTCGGTCATCAACAATCACAGTTTTGGCCGATTCTGGCCCGTTTCGTGGACTATTACTCACTGTTTTGGGGCCCCGGAGTGATTTCCACGAATAACGAACCCCGGAGTGCGCTTACCTGTTGGTTATCAACACTCGCGGTTTTTGTCGATTCTGACCCGTTTCGTGGAATACTACTCACCGTTTTGGGGTCCCAAAGCGATTTTCATGGTTGTTGAACCCCAAGGTGCGCTGAAGTGTAGGTCATCAACAATCACAGTTTGGGCTGATTCTGGCCCGTTTCTTGGACTATTACTTAGTTTTGGGGGTCCCGGAGTGATTTCCACGATTTACGAACCCCGGGGTGCGTTCACGTGTCAATCATCAACACTCACAATTTTGGCCAATTCTGACGCGTTTGGTGGACTTTTACTCACCGTTTTGGCGTCCCGAAGTGATTTCCATAGTTGTTGAACCCCAAGGTGCGCTTACGTGTTGGTCATCAACACTCACAGTTTTGGCCGATTCTGGCCCGTTTCGTGGACTATTACTCACTGTTTTGGGGTCCCGGAGTGGTTTCCACGGTTAACGGGCCGCGGGGTGCGTTTACGTGTCAGTCATCAACACTCGCAGTTTTGCCCGATTCTGGCCTGTTTCGTGGACTATTACTCACTGTTTTGGGGTCCGAGAGTGCTTTCCATGATTAACAAACCCCGGGGTGCGTTTACATGTTGGTCACTCGCAGCTTCGGCCGATTCTGGCCCGTTTCGTGGACTATTACTGACTATTTTGGGGTCCCGGGGTGATTTCCACGATTAACGAACCCCGGGTGCATTTACGTGTAGGTCATCAACACTCACGGTTTTTGTCGATGCCGACCCGTTTCGTGGACTATTACTCAACCTTTTGGGGCCCCAGAGTGATTTCCATGGTTGTTGAACCCCAAGGTGCGCTTACGTGTCGATCATCAACAATCGCAGTTTGGGCCGATTTTGGCCCGTTTCTTGCACTATTACTTAGTTTTGGGGGTCCCGGAGTGATTTCCACGATTGACGAACTCCGGTGTGCGTTTACGTGTCGGTTATCAAGACTCACAAGTTTGGCTGATTCTGGTCCATTTCATGCACTTTTACTCACAGTTTTGGCGTCCCAGAGCAATTTCCAGGATTGCAAATCCCCGGGGTGCGTTTACGTGTCCGTCGTCAACACTCATAGTTCTGGCCAATTCTGACGCGTTTCGTGGACTATTGCTCATCATTCATGGGTCCCGAAGCGATTTCCATAGTTTTTGAACCCCAAGGTGCTTTTACGTGTCGGTCATGAACACTCACAGTTTTGGCCGATTCTAGCCCGTTTCGTGGACTATTACTCACAGTTTTGGGGTCCGGGTGTGATTTCCAGGATTAACGAACCCCGGGTTGCATTTACGTGTCGGTCATCAACACTCGCGGTTTTTGTCGATTCTGACCCGTTTCATGGAATATTACTCACCGTTTTGGGGTCCCAAAGTGATTTCCATGGTTGTTGAACCCCAAGGTGCGCTTAAGTTTAGGTCATCAACAATCACAGTTTGGGCTGATTCTCGCCCGTTTCTTGGACTATTACTTAGTTTTGGGGGTCCCGGAGTGATTTCCACGATTTACGAACCCTAGGGTGCGTTTACGTGTCGGTTATCAACACTCACAGTTTTGGCCAATTCTGACACATTTTGTGGACTTTTACTCACTGTTTTGGGGTCCCGAAGTGATTTCCATAGTTGTTGAACCCCAAGGTGCGTTTACGTGTCGGTCATCAACACTCATAGTTTTGGCCGATTCTGGCCAATTTCGTGGACTATTACCCACTGTTTTGGGATCCCTAAGTGGTTTCCACGGTTAACGAACCGTGAGGTGCGTTTACATGTCAGTCATCAATACTCACAATTTTGCCCTATTCTGGCCCGTTTCGTGGACCCCGGGGTGCGATTACATGTCGGTCATCAACACTCGCAGCTTCGGCCGATTCTGGCCCGTTTCGTGGACTATTACTCAATATTTTCGGGTCCCGGGGTGATTTCCACGATTAACGAACCCCGGGTGCGTTTACGTGTAGGTCATCAACACTCACGGTTTTTGTCGATGCCGACCCGTTTCGTGGACTATTACTCAACCTTTTGGGGCCCCAGAGTGATTTCCATGGTTGTTGAACCCCAAGGTGAGCTTACGTGTCGATCATCAACAATCGCAGTTTGGGCCGATTTTGGCCCGTTTCTTGCACTATTACTTAGTTTTGGGGGTCTCGGAGTGATTTCCACGATTGACGAACTCCGGTGTGCGTTTACGTGTCGGTTATCAAGACTCACAAGTTTGGCTGATTCTGGTCCATTTCATGCACTTTTACTCACAGTTTTGGCGTCCCAGAGCAATTTCCAGGATTGCAAATCCCCGGGGTGCGTTTACGTGTTCGTCGTCAACACTCATAGTTCTGGCCAATTCTGACGCGTTTCGTGGACTATTGCTCACCATTCATGGGTCCCGAAGCGATTTCCATAGTTTTTGAACCCCAAGGTGCTTTTACGTGTCGGTCATGAACAATCACAATTTTGGCCAATTCTAGCCCGTTTCGTGGACTATTACTCACAGTTTTGGGGTCCCGGTGTGATTTCCAGGATTAACGAACCCCAGGGTGCATTTACGTGTCGATCATCAACACTCGCGGTTTTTGTCGATTCTGACCCGTTTCATGGAATATTACTCACCGTTTTGGGGTCCCAAAGTGATTTCCATGGTTGTTGAACCCCAAGGTGCGCTTAAGTTTAGGTCATCAACAATCACAGTTTGGGCAGATTCTCGCCCGTTTCTTGGACTATTACTTAGTTTTGGGGGTCCCGGAGTGATTTCCACGATTTACGAACCCTGGGGTGCGTTTACGTGTCGGTTATCAACACTCACAGTTTTGGCCAATTCTGACACATTTTGTGGACTTTTACTCACTGTTTTGGAGTCCCGAAGTGATTTCCATAGTTGTTGAACCCCAAGGTGCGTTTACGTGTCGGTCATCAACACTCATAGTTTTGGCCGATTCTGGCCAATTTCGAGAACTATTACCCACTGTTTTGGGATCCCTAAGTGGTTTCCACGGTTAACGAACCGCGAGGTGCGTTTACATGTCAGTCATCAATACTCACAGTTTTGCCCTATTCTGGCCCGTTTCGTGGACCCCAGGGTGCGTTTACATGTCGGTCATCAACACTCGCAGCTTCGGCCGATTCTGGCCCGTTTCATGGACTATTACTCACTATTTTCGGGTGCCGGGGTGATTTCCACGATTAATGAACCCCGGTGCATTTACGTGTAGGTCATCAACACTCACGGATTTTGTCGATGCTGAACCATTTCGTGGACTATTACTCAACCTTTTGGGGCCCCAGAGCGATTTCCATGGTTATTGAACCCCAAGGTGCACTTACGTGTCGATCATCAACAATCGCAGTTTGGGCCGATTTTGGCCCGTTTCTTGCACTGTTACTTAGTTTTGGGGGTCCCGGAGTGATTTCCACAATTGACGAACTCCGGGGTGGGTTTACGTGTCAGTCATGAACACTCACAATTTTGGTCGATTATGGTCCGTTTCGGTTACTTTTAGTCACAGTTTTGGCGTCCCAGAGCAATTTCCAGGATTGCAAATCCCCGGGGTGCGTTTACGTGTCCGTCATCAACACTCACAATTTTGGCCAACTCTGACGCGTTTCGTGGACTATTACTCATCGTTCATGGGTCCCGAAGCGATTTCCATAGTTATTGAACCCCAAGGTGCATTTACGTGTCGGTCATGAACACTCACAGTTATAGCCGATTCTGGCCAATTTCGTGGACTATTACTCACTGCTTTGGAGTCCCGGTGTGATTTCCAGGATTAACGAACCCTGGGGTGCATTTACATGTCGGTCATCAACACTCGCTGTTTTTGTCGATTCTGACCCGTTTCGTGCACTATTACTCACCGTTTTGGGGTCCCAGAGCGATTTCCATGGTTGTTGAACCCCAGGGTGCACATACGTGTCGGTCATCAACAATCACAGTTTTGGCCGATTCTGGCCCGTTTCGTGGACTATTACTCACTGCTTTGGGGACCCGGAGTGATTTCCACGAATAACGAACCCCGGAGTGCGCTTACCTGTCGGTTATCAACACTCGCAGTTTTTGTCGATTCTGACCCGTTTCGTGGAATACTACTCACCGTTTTGGGGTCCCAAAGCGATTTTCATGGTTGTTGAACCCCAAGGTGCGCTGAAGTGTAGGTCATCAACAATCACAGTTTGGGCTGATTCTGGCCCGTTTCTTGGACTATTACTTAGTTTTGGGGGTCCCCGAGTGATTTCCACGATTTAGGAACCCCGGGGTGCGTTCACGTGTCAATCATCAACACTCACAATTTTGGCCAATTCTGACGCGTTTGGTGGACTTTTACTCACCGTTTTGGCGTCCCGAAGTGATTTCCATAGTTGTTGAACCCCAAGGTGCGCTTACGTGTCGGTCATCAACACTCACAGTTTTGGCCGATTCTGGCCCGTTTCGTGGACTATTACTCACTGTTTTGGGGTCCCGGAGTGGTTTCCACGGTTAACGAGCCGCGGGGTGCGTTTACGTGTCAGTCATCAACACTCGCAGTTTTGCCCGATTCTGGCCTGTTTCGTGAACTATTACTCACTGTTTTGGGGTCCGAGAGTGATTTCCATGATTAACAAACCCCGGGGTGCGTTTACATGTTGGTCACTCGCAGCTTCGGCCGATTCCGGCCCGTTTCGTGGACTATTACTGACTATTTTGGGGTCCCGGGGTGATTTCCACGATTAACGAACCCCGGGTGCGTTTACGTGTAGGTCATGAACACTCACGGTTTTTGTCGATGCCGACCCGTTTCGTGGACTATTACTCAACCTTTTGGGGCCCCAGAGTGATTTCCATGGTTGTTGAACCCCAAGGTGCGCTTACGTGTCGATCATCAACAATCGCAGTTTGGGCCGATTTTGGCCCGTTTCTTGCACTATTACTTAGTTTTGGGGGTCCCGGAGTGATTTCCACGATTGACGAACTCCGGTGTGCGTTTACGTGTCGGTTATCAAGACTCACAAGTTTGGCTGATTCTGGTCCATTTCATGCACTTTTACTCACAGTTCTGGCGTCCCAGAGCAATTTCCAGGATTGCAAATCCCCGGGGTGCGTTTACGTGTCCGTCGTCAACACTCATAGTTCTGGCCAATTCTGACGCGTTTCGTGGACTATTGCTCACCATTCATGGGTCCCGAAGCGATTTCCATAGTTTTTGAACCCCAAGGTGCTTTTACGTGTCGGTCATGAACACTCACAGTTTTGGCCGATTCTAGCCCGTTTCGTGGACTATTACTCACAGTTTTGGGGTCCCGGTGTGATTTCCAGGATTAACGAACCCCGGGGTGCATTTACGTGTCGGTCATCAACACTCGCGGTTTTTGTCGATTCTGACCCGTTTCATGGAATATTACTCACCGTTTTGGGGTCCCAAAGTGATTTCCATGGTTGTTGAACCCCAAGGTGCGCTTAAGTTTAGGTCATCAACAATCACAGTTTGGGCTGATTCTCGCCCGTTTCTTGGACTATTACTTAGTTTTGGGGGTCCCGGAGTGATTTCCACGATTTACAAACCCTGGGGTGCGTTTACGTGTCAGTCATCAACACTCGCAGTTTTGCCCGATTCTGGCCTGTTTCGTGGACTATTACTCACTGTTTTGGGGTCCGAGAGTGATTTCCATGATTAACAAACCCCGGGGTGCGTTTACATGTTGGTCACTCGCAGCTTCGGCCGATTCCGGCCCGTTTCGTGGACTATTACTGACTATTTTGGGGTCCCGGGGTGATTTCCACGATTAACGAACCCCGGGTGCGTTTACGTGTAGGTCATGAACACTCACGGTTTTTGTCGATGCCGACCCGTTTCGTGGACTATTACTCAACCTTTTGGGGCCCCAGGGTGATTTCCATGGTTGTTGAACCCCAAGGTGCGCTTACGTGTCGATCATCAACAATCGCAGTTTGGGCCGATTTTGGCCCGTTTCTTGCACTATTACTTAGTTTTGGGGGTCCCGGAGTGATTTCCACGATTGACGAACTCCGGTGTGCGTTTACGTGCCGGTTATCAAGACTCACAAGTTTGGCTGATTCTGGTCCATTTCATGCACTTTTACTCACAGTTCTGGCGTCCCAGAGCAATTTCCAGGATTGCAAATCCCCGGGGTGCGTTTACGTGTCCGTCGTCAACACTCATAGTTCTGGCCAATTCTGACGCGTTTCGTGGACTATTGCTCACCATTCATGGGTCCCGAAGCGATTTCCATAGTTTTTGAACCCCAAGGTGCTTTTACGTGTCGGTCATGAACACTCACAGTTTTGGCCGATTCTAGCCCGTTTCGTGGACTATTACTCACAGTTTTGGGGTCCCGGTGTGATTTCCAGGATTAACGAACCCCGGGGTGCATTTACGTGTCGGTCATCAACACTCGCGGTTTTTGTCGATTCTGACCCGTTTCATGGAATATTACTCACCGTTTTGGGGTCCCAAAGTGATTTCCATGGTTGTTGAACCCCAAGGTGCGCTTAAGTTTAGGTCATCAACAATCACAGTTTGGGCTGATTCTCGCCCGTTTCTTGGACTATTACTTAGTTTTGGGGGTCCCGGAGTGATTTCCACGATTTACGAACCCTAGGGTGCGTTTACGTGTCGGTTATCAACACTCACAGTTTTGGCCAATTCTGACACATTTTGTGGACTTTTACTCACTGTTTTGGAGTCCCGAAGTGATTTCCATAGTTGTTGAACCCCAAGGTGCGTTTACGTGTCGGTCATCAACACTCATAGTTTTGGCCGATTCTGGCCAATTTCGAGAACTATTACCCACTATTTTGGGATCCCTAAGTGGTTTCCACGGTTAACGAACCGCGAGGTGCGTTTACATGTCAGTCATCAATACTCACAGTTTTGCCCTATTCTGGCCCGTTTCGTGGACCCCGGGGTGCGTTTACATGTCGGTCATCAACACTCGCAGCTTCGGCCGATTCTGGCCCGTTTCATGGACTATTACTCACTATTTTCGGGTGCCGGGGTGATTTCCACGATTAATGAACCCCGGTGCATTTACGTGTAGGTCATCAACACTCACGGATTTTGTCGATGCTGAACCATTTCGTGGACTATTACTCAACCTTTTGGGGCCCCAGAGCGATTTCCATGGTTATTGAACCCCAAGGTGCACTTACGTGTCGATCATCAACAATCGCAGTTTGGGCCGATTTTGGCCCGTTTCTTGCACTGTTACTTAGTTTTGGGGGTCCCGGAGTGATTTCCACAATTGACGAACTCCGGGGTGGGTTTACGTGTCAGTCATGAACACTCACAATTTTGGTCGATTATGGTCCGTTTCGGTTACTTTTAGTCACAGTTTTGGCGTCCCAGAGCAATTTCCAGGATTGCAAATCCCCGGGGTGCGTTTACGTGTCCGTCATCAACACTCACAATTTTGGCCAACTCTGACGCGTTTCGTGGACTATTACTCATCGTTCATGGGTCCC
>NC_041389.1:24234416-24260525 GCF_002162155.2 Triticum dicoccoides | reverse complement strand
ACGTGTCGATCATCAACAATCGCAGTTTGGGCCGATTTTGGCCCGTTTCTTGCACTATTAATTAGTTTTGGGCGTCCCGCAGTGATTTCCACGATTGACGAACTCCGTGGTGCGTTTACATGTCAGTCATCAACGCACAATTTTGGTCGACTCTGGTCCATTTCGTGCACGATTATTCACCATTTTGGCGTCCCAGAGCGATTTCCATGATTGACAATTCCCGGGGCTGCGTTTGCATGTCTGTCCTCAACACTCACAGTTTGGGCCAATTCTGACGCGATTCGAGGACTATTACTCAACATTTAGGGGTCCCGAAGCGATTTCCATAGTTGTTGAACCCCAAAATGCGTTTACGTGCCGGTCATGAACACTCACAGTTGTGGCCGATTCTGGCCCGTTTCGTGGACTATTACTCACTGTTTGGGGTCCCGGTGTGAATTGCGCAATTAACAAACCCTGGGGTGCGTTTAGGTGTCGATCATCAACACTCGCAGTTTCGGCCGATTCGGGCTCGTTTTGTGGCACTCGCAGTTTTGGCCGATTCTGGCCCGTTTCATGGACTATTACTCACTGTTTTGGGGTCCCAGAGTGCTTTCCTTGATTAACAAACCCCGGGGTGTGTTTACGTATCGGTCATCAGCACTCATGGTTTTTGTCGATTCTGACTCGTTTCGTGGACTATTACTCACCGTTTTGGGGTCCCGAAGAGATTTCCATAGTTGTTGAACCCCAAGGTGCGCTTACATGTATGTCATCAACAATCGCAGTTTGGGCCGATTTTTGGCCCATTTCTTGGACTATTACTTAGTTTCGGGGGTCCTGGAGTGATTTCCACAATTTACGAACCCCGTGGTGCGTTTACGTTTCGGTCATCAACACTCACAATTTTGGCCGATTCTGGTCCGTTTCGTGCACTATTACTCGCCGCTTTGGGGTCCCAGAGCGATTACCATGGTTGTTGAACTCCAAGGTGCACTTACGTGTCTGTCATCAACATTCATAGTTTTTGCCAATTCTGGCCCGTTTCTTGGACTATTACTCTGTTTTGGCGTCCCGGTGTGATTTCCATGATTGACGAACACCGGGGTGCGTTTATGTGTCGGTTAGCAACACTCGCATTTTGGGCCGCTTCTGGCCCGTTTCATCGACTATTACTCACCGTTTTGGGGCCCCAAAGCGATTTCCATGGTTGTTGAACCCCATGGTGCGCTGACGTGTCGATCATCAACAATCGCAGTTTGGGCCGATTTTGGCCCGTTTCTTGCACTATTAATTAGTTTTGGGCGTCCCGCAGTGATTTCCACGATTGACGAACTCCGTGGTGCGTTTACATGTCAGTCATCAACGCACAATTTTGGTCGACTCTGGTCCATTTCGTGCACGATTATTCACCATTTTGGCGTCCCAGAGCGATTTCCATGATTGACAATTCCCGGGGCTGCGTTTGCATGTCTGTCCTCAACACTCACAGTTTGGGCCAATTCTGACGCGATTCGAGGACTATTACTCAACATTTAGGGGTCCCGAAGCGATTTCCATAGTTGTTGAACCCCAAAATGCGTTTACGTGCCGGTCATGAACACTCACAGTTGTGGCCGATTCTGGCCCGTTTCGTGGACTATTACTCACTGTTTGGGGTCCCGGTGTGAATTGCGCAATTAACAAACCCCGGGGTGCGTTTAGGTGTCGATCATCAACACTCGCAGTTTCGGCCGATTCGGGCTCGTTTTGTGGCACTCGCAATTTTGGCCGATTCTGGCCCGTTTCATGGACTATTACTCACTGTTTTGGGGTCCCGGAGTGCTTTCCTTGATTAACAAACCCCGGGGTGTGTTTACGTATCGGTCATCAGCACTCATGGTTTTTGTCGATTCTGACTCGTTTCGTGGACTATTACTCACCGTTTTGGGGTCCCGAAGAGATTTCCATAGTTGTTGAACCCCAAGGTGCGCTTACATGTATGTCATCAACAATCGCAGTTTGGGCCGATTTTTGGCCCATTTCTTGGACTATTACTTAGTTTCGGGGGTCCTGGAGTGATTTCCACAATTTACGAACCCCGTGGTGCGTTTACGTTTCGGTCATCAACACTCACAATTTTGGCCGATTCTGGTCCGTTTCGTGCACTATTACTCGCCGCTTTGGGGTCCCAGAGCGATTACCATGGTTGTTGAACTCCAAGGTGCACTTACGTGTCTGTCATCAACATTCATAGTTTTTGCCAATTCTGGCCCGTTTCTTGGACTATTACTCTGTTTTGGCGTCCCGGTGTGATTTCCATGATTGACGAACACCGGGGTGCGTTTATGTGTCGGTTAGCAACACTCGCATTTTGGGCCGCTTCTGGCCCGTTTCGTCGACTATTACTCACCGTTTTGGGGCCCCAAAGCGATTTCCATGGTTGTTGAACCCCATGGTGTGCTTCGTGTCGATCATCAACAATCGCAGTTTGGGCCGATTTTGGCCCGTTTCTTGCACTATTAATTAGTTTTGGGCGTCCCGCAGTTATTTCCACGATTGACGAACTCCGTGGTGCGTTTACATGACAGTCATCAACACACAATTTTGGTCGACTCTGGTCCATTTCGTGCACGATTATTCACCATTTTGGTGTCCCAGAGCGATTTCCATGATTGACAATTCCCGGGGTGCGTTTGCGTGTCTGTCCTCAACACTCACAGTTTGGGCCAATTCTGACGCGATTCGAGGACTATTACTCAACATTTAGGGGTCCCGAAGCAATTTCCATAGTTGTTGAACCCCAAAATGCGTTTACGTGCCGGTCATGAACACTCACAGTTGTGGCCGATTCTGGCCCGTTTCGTGGACTATTACTCACTGTTTGGGGTCCCGGTGTGACTTGCGCAATTAACAAACCCCGGGGTGCGTTTACGTGTCGATCATCAACACTCGCAGTTTCGGCCGATTCGGGCTCGTTTTGTGGCACTCGCAGTTTTGGCCGATTCTGGTCCGTTTCATGGACTATTACTCACAGGTTTGGGGTCCCGGAGTGCTTTCCTTGATTAACAAACCCCGGGGTGCGTTTACGTATCGGTCATCAACACTCATGGTTTTTGTCGATTCTGACTCATTTCGTGGACTATTACTCACCGTTTTGGGGTCCCGAAGAGATTTCCATAGTTGTTGAACCCCAAGGTGCGCTTACATGTATGTAATCAACAATCGCAGTTTGGGCCGATTTTTGGCCCATTTCTTGGACTATTACTTAGTTTCGGGGTCCTAGAGTGATTTCCACAATTTACGAACCCCGTGGTGCGTTTACGTTTCGGTCATCAACACTCACAATTTTGGCCGATTCTGGTCCGTTTCGTGCACTATTACTCGCCGCTTTGGGGTCCCAGAGCGATTTCCATGGTTGTTGAACTCCAAGGTGCACTTACGTGTCTGTCATCAACATTCATAGTTTTTGCCAATTCTGGCCCGTTTCTTGGACTATTACTCTGTTTTGGCGTCCCGGTGTGATTTCCATGATTGACGAACACCGGGGTGCGTTTATGTGTCGGTTAGCAACACTCGCATTTTGGGCCGCTTCTGGCCCGTTTCGTCGACTATTACTCACCGTTTTGGGGCCCCAAAGCGATTTCCATGGTTGTTGAACCCCATGGTGCGCTTACGTGTCGATCATCAACAATCGCAGTTTGGGCCGATTTTGGCCCGTTTCTTGCACTATTAATTAGTTTTGGGCGTCCCGCAGTGATTTCCACGATTGACGAACTCCGTGGTGCGTTTACATGTCAGTCATCAACGCACAATTTTGGTCGACTCTGGTCCATTTCGTGCACGATTATTCACCATTTTGGCGTCCCAGAGCGATTTCCATGATTGACAATTCCCGGGGTGCGTTTGCATGTCTGTCCTCAACACTCACAGTTTGGGCCAATTCTGACACGATTCGAGGACTATTACTCAACATTTAGGGGTCCCGAAGCGATTTCCATAGTTGTTGAACCCCAAAATGCGTTTCGTGCCGGTCATGAACACTCACAGTTGTGGCCGATTCTGGCCCGTTTCGTGGACTATTACTCACTGTTTGGGGTCCCGGTGTGAATCGCGCAATTAACAAACCCCGGGGTGCGTTTACGTGTCGATCATCAACACTCGCAGTTTCGGCCGATTCGGGCTCGTTTTGTGGCACTCGCAGTTTTGGCCGATTCTGGCCCGTTTCATGGATTATTACTCACTGTTTTGGGGTCCCGGAGTGCTTTCCTTGATTAACAAACCCCGGGGTGTGTTTACGTATCGGTCATCAGCACTCATGGTTTTTGTCGATTCTGACTCGTTTCGTGGACTATTACTCACCGTTTTGGGGTCCCGAAGAGATTTCCATAGTTGTTGAACCCCAACGTGCGCTTACATGTATGTCATCAACAATCGCAGTTTGGGCCGATTTTTGGCCCATTTCTTGGACTATTACTTAGTTTCGGGGGTCCTGGAGTGATTTCCACAATTTACGAACCCCGTGGTGCGTTTACGTTTCGGTCATCAACACTCACAATTTTGGCCGATTCTGGTCCGTTTCGTGCACTATTACTCGCCGCTTTGGGGTCCCAGAGCGATTACCATGGTTGTTGAACTCCAAGGTGCACTTACGTGTCTGTCATCAACATTCATAGTTTTTGCCAATTCTGGCCCGTTTCTTGGACTATTACTCTGTTTTGGCGTCCCGGTGTGATTTCCATGATTGACGAACACCGGGGTGCGTTTATGTGTCGGTTAGCAACACTCGCATTTTGGGCCGCTTCTGGCCCGTTTCGTCGACTATTACTCACCGTTTTGGGGCCCCAAAGCGATTTCCATGGTTGTTGAACCCCATGGTGCGCTTACGTGTCGATCATCAACAATCGCAGTTTGGGCCGATTTTGGCCCGTTTCTTGCACTATTAATTAGTTTTGGGCGTCCCGCAGTGATTTCCACGATTGACGAACTCCGTGGTGCGTTTACATGTCAGTCATCAACGCACAATTTTGGTCGACTCTGGTCCATTTCGTGCACGATTATTCACCATTTTGGCGTCCCAGAGCGATTTCCATGATTGACAATTCCCGGGGTGCGTTTGCATGTCTGTCCTCAACACTCACAGTTTGGGCCAATTCTGACGCGATTCGAGGACTATTACTCAACATTTAGGGGTCCCGAAGCGATTTCCATAGTTGTTGAACCCCAAAATGCGTTTCGTGCCGGTCATGAACACTCACAGTTGTGGCCGATTCTGGCCCGTTTCGTGGACTATTACTCACTGTTTGGGGTCCCGGTGTGAATTGCGCAATTAACAAACCCTGGGGTGCGTTTAGGTGTCGATCATCAACACTCGCAGTTTCGGCCGATTCTGGCCCGTTTCATGGATTATTACTCACTGTTTTGGGGTCCCGGAGTGCTTTCCTTGATTAACAAACCCCGGGGTGTGTTTACGTATCGGTCATCGACACTCATGGTTTTTGTCGATTCTGACTCGTTTCGTGGACTATTACTCACCGTTTTGGGGTCCCGAAGAGATTTCCATAGTTGTTGAACCCCAACGTGCGCTTACATGTATGTCATCAACAATCGCAGTTTGGGCCGATTTTTGGCCCATTTCTTGGACTATTACTTAGTTTCGGGGGTCCTGGAGTGATTTCCACAATTTACGAACCCCATGGTGCGTTTACGTTTCGGTCATCAACACTCACAATTTTGGCCGATTCTGGTCCGTTTCGTGCACTATTACTCGCCGCTTTGGGGTCCCAGAGCGATTACCACGGTTGTTGAACTCCAAGGTGCACTTACGTGTCTGTCATCAACATTCATAGTTTTTGCCAATTCTGGCCCGTTTCTTGGACTATTACTCTGTTTTGGCGTCCCGGTGTGATTTCCATGATTGACGAACACCGGGGTGCGTTTATGTGTCAGTTAGCAACACTGGCATTTTGGGCCGCTTCTGGCCCGTTTCGTCGACTATTACTCACCGTTTTGGGGCCCCAAAGCGATTTCCATGGTTGTTGAACCCCATGGTGCGCTTACGTGTCGATCATCAACAATCGCAGTTTGGGCCGATTTTGGCCCGTTTCTTGCACTATTAATTAGTTTTGGGCGTCCCGCAGTGATTTCCACGATTGACGAACTCCGTGGTGCGTTTACATGTCAGTCATCAACGCACAATTTTGGTCGACTCTGGTCCATTTCGTGCACGATTATTCACCATTTTGGCGTCCCAGAGCGATTTCCATGATTGACAATACCCGGGGTGCGTTTGCGTGTCTGTCCTCAACACTCACAGTTTGGGCCAATTCTGACGCGATTCGAGGACTATTATTCAACATTTAGGGGTCCCGAAGCGATTTCCATAGTTGTTGAACCCCAAAATACGTTTACGTGGCGGTCATGAACACTCACAGTTTTCACTGATTCTGGCCCGTTTCGTGGACTATTACTCACTGTTTTGGGGTCCCGGTGTGACTTGCACAATTAACAAACCCCGGGGTGCGTTTACGTGTCGATCATCAACACTCGCAGTGTCGGCCGATTCTGGCTCGTTTTGTGACAATCGCGGTTTTGGCCGATTCTGGCCCGTTTCATGGACTATTACTCACTGTTTTGGGGTCCCGGAGTGATTTCCTTGATTAACAAACACCGGGGTGCGTTTACGTGTCGTTCATCAACACTCATGGTTTTTGTCAATTCTGACTCGTTTCGTGGACTATTACTCACCGTTTTGGGGTCCCGAAGCGATTTCCACAGTTGTTGAACCCCAAGGTGCGCTTACATGTAGGTCATCAACAATCGCATTTTAGGCCGATTTTGGCCCATTTCTTGGACTATTACTTAGTTTCGGGGGTCCCAGAGTGATTTCCACGATTTACTAACCACGTGGTGCGTTTACATTTCGGTCATCAACACTCACAATTTTGGCCGATTCTGGTCCGTTTCGTGCACTATTACTCACCGCTTTGGGGTCCCACAGCGATTTCCCTGGTTGTTGAACTCCAAGGTGCACTTACGTGTTTGTCATCAACATTCACAGTTTTTCCCTATTCTGGCCCGTTTCTTGGACTATTACTCACCGTTTTGGGGCCCCAAAGCGATTTCCATGGTTGTTGAACCCCATGGTGTGCTTACGTTTCGATCATAAACAATCACAGTTTGTGCCGATTTTGGCCCTTTTCTTGCACTATTACTTTGTTTTGGGGGTCCCGCAGTGATTTCCATGATTGACGAACTCCGTGGTGCGTTTACGTGTCTGTCCTCAACACACACAGTTTTGGCCAATTCTGACGCGATTCGTGAACTTTTACTCAACATTTAGGGGTCCCGAAGCGATTTCCATAGTTGTTGAACCCCAAAATGCGTTTACGTGTCGGTCATGAACACTCACAGCTTTGACCGATTCTGGCCCGTTTCGTGGACTATTACTCACTCTTTTGGGGGCCCGGTGTGACCTGCACAATTAACAAACCCCGGGGTGCGTTTACGTGTCGATCATCAACACTCGTTTTGTGACACTCGCGGTTTTGGCCGATTCTGGCCTGTTTCATGGACAATTACTCACTGTTTTGGGGTCCCGGAGTGATTTCCTTGATTAATAAACCCCTGGGTGCGTTTATGTGTCAGTCATCAACACTCGTGGTTTTTGTCGATTCTGACTCGTTTCGTGGACTATAACTCACCGTTTTGGTGTCCCGAAGCGATTTCCATAGTTGTTGAACCCCAAGGTGCACTTACATGTAGGTCATCAACAATCGCTGTTTGGGCCGATTTTGGCCCATTTCTTGGACTATTACTTAGTTTCGGGGGTCCCGGAGTGATTTCCACGATTTATGATGCCCGTGATGCGTTTACGTTTCGGTCATCAACACTCACAATTTTGGCCGATTCTGGTCCGTTTCGTGCACTATTACTCACCGCTTTGGGGTCCCAGAGCGATTTCCATGGTTGTTGAACTCCAAGTGCACTTACGAGTCTGTCATTAACATTCACAGTTTTTGCCGATTCTGGCCCGTTTCTTGGACTATTACTCTGTTTTGGCGTCCCGGTGTGATTTCCATGATTGACGAACACCGGGGTGCGTTTATGTGTAGGTTAGCAACACTCGCATTTTGGGCCGCTTCTGGCCCGACTATTACTCACCGTTTTGGGCCCCAAAGCGATTTCCATGGTTTTTGAACCCCATGGTGCACTTATGTGACGATCATCAACAATCGCAGTTTGGGCCGATTTTGGCCCGTTTCTTGCACTATTACTTAGTTTTGGGGGTCCCGCAGTGATCTCCACGATTGACGAACTCCGTGGTGCGTTTACATGTCGGTCACCAACACACAATTTTGGTCGACTCTGGTCCGTTTCGTGCACTATTACTCACCGTTTTGGCGTCCAAGAGCGATTTCCATGATTGAAATTCCCGGGGTGCGTTTGCGTGTCTGTCCTCAACACTCACAGTTTTGGCCAATTCTAACGCGATTCGTGAACTATTACTCAACATTTAGGGGTCCCGAAGCGATTTCCTTAGTTGTTGAACCCCAAAATGCGTTTACGTGTCGGTCATGAACACTCACAGTTTTCACTGATTCTGGCCCGTTTCGTGGACTATTACTCACTGTTTTAGGGTCCCGGTGTGACTTGCACAATTAACAAACCCCGGGGTGCGTTTACGTGTCGATCATCAACACTCGCAGTTTCGGCCGATTCTGGCTCGTTTTGTGACAATCGCGGTTTTGGCCGATTCTGGCCCGTTTCATGGACTATTACTCACTGTTTTGGGGTCCCGGAGTGATTTCCTTGATTAACAAACACCGGGGTGTGTTTACGTGTCGTTCATCAACACTCATGGTTTTTGTCAATTCTGACTCGTTTCGTGGACTACTACTCACCGTTTTGGGGTCCCGAAGCGATTTCCATAGTTGTTGAACCCCAAGGTGCGCTTACATGTAGGTCATCAACAATCGCAGTTTAGGCCGATTTTGGCCCATTTCTTGGACTATTACTTAGTTTCGGGGGTCCCAGAGTGATTTCCACGATTTACTAACCACGTGGTGCGTTTACGTTTCGGTCATCAACACTCACAATTTTGGCCGATTCTGGTCCGTTTCGTGCACTATTACTCACCGCTTTGGGGTCCCACAGCGATTTCCCTGGTTGTTGAACTCGAAGGTGCACTCACGTGTTTGTCATCAACATTCACAGTTTTTCCCTATTCTGGCCCGTTTCTTGGACTATTACTCACCGTTTTGGGGCCCCAAAGCGATTTCCATGGTTGTTGAACCCCATGGTGTGCTTACGTTTCGATCATAAACAATCACAGTTTGTGCCGATTTTGGCCCTTTTCTTGCACTATTACTTTGTTTTGGGGGTCCCGCAGTGATTTCCATGATTGACGAACTCCGTGGTGCGTTTACGTGTCTGTCCTCAACACACACAGTTTTGGCCAATTCTGACGCGATTCGCGAACTTTTACTCAACATTTAGGGGTCCCGAAGCGATTTCCATAGTTGTTGAACCCCAAAATGCGTTTACGTGTCGGTCATGAACACTCATAGTTTTGACCGATTCCGGCCCGTTTCGTGGACTATTACTCACTCTTTTGGGGGCCCGGTGTGACTTGCACAATTAACAAACCCCGGGGTGCATTTACGTGTCGATCATCAACACTCGCAGTGTCGGCCGATTCTGGCTCGTTTTGTGACAATCGCGGTTTTGGCCGATTCTGGCCCGTTTCATGGACTATTACTCACTGTTTTGGGGTCCCGGAGTGATTTCCTTGATTAACAAACACCGGGGTGCGTTTACGTGTCGTTCATCAACACTCATGGTTTTTGTCAATTCTGACTCGTTTCGTGGACTATTACTCACCGTTTTGGGGTCCCGAAGCGATTTCCACAGTTGTTGAACCCCAAGGTGCGCTTACATGTAGGTCATCAACAATCGCAGTTTAGGCCGATTTTGGCCCAATTCTTGGACTATTACTTAGTTTCGGGGGTCCCAGAGTGATTTCCACGATTTACTAACCACGTGGTGCGTTTACATTTCGGTCATCAACACTCACAATTTTGGCCGATTCTGGTCCGTTTCGTGCACTATTACTCACCGCTTTGGGGTCCCACAGCGATTTCCCTGGTTGTTGAACTCCAAGGTGCACTTACGTGTTTGTCATCAACATTCACAGTTTTTCCCTATTCTGGCCCGTTTCTTGGACTATTACTCACCGTTTTGGGGCCCCAAAGCGATTTCCATGGTTGTTGAACCCCATGGTGCGCTTACGTGTCGATCATCAACAATCGCAGTTTGGGCCGATTTTGGCCCGTTTCGTGGACTATTACTCACTGTTTTGGGGTCCCGGTGTGACTTGCACAATTAACAAACCCCGGGGTGCGTTTACGTGTCGATCATCAACACACGCAGTTTCGGCCGATTCTGGCTCGTTTTGTGACAATCGCGGTTTTGGCCGATTCTGGCCCGTTTCATGGACTATTACTCACTGTTTTGGCGTCCCGGAGTGATTTCCTTGATTAACAAACACCGGGGTGCGTTTACGTGTCGTTCATCAACACTCATGGTTTTTTTCAATTCTGACTCGTTTCGTGGACTATTACTCACCGCTTTGGGGTCCCGAAGCGATTTCCATAGTTGTTGAACCCCAAGGTGCGCTTACATGTAGGTCATCAACAATCGCAGTTTAGGCCGATTTTGGCCCATTTCTTGGACTATTACTTAGTTTCGGGGGTCCCAGAGTGATTTCCACGATTTACTAACCACGTGGTGCGTTTACGTTTCGGTCATCAACACTCACAATTTTGGCCGGTTCTGGTCCGTTTCGTGCACTATTACTCACCGCTTTGGGGTCCCACAGCGATTTCCCTGGTTGTTGAACTCGAAGGTGCACTCACATGTTTGTCATCAACATTCACAGTTTTTCCCTATTCTGGCCCGTTTCTTGGACTATTACTCACCGTTTTGGGGCCCCAAAGCGATTTCCATGGTTGTTGAACCCCATGGTGTGCTTACATTTCGATCATAAACAATCACAGTTTGTGCCGATTTTGGCCCTTTTCTTGCACTATTACTTTGTTTTGGGGGTCCCGCAGTGATTTCCATGATTGACAAACTCCGTGGTGCGTTTACGTGTCTGTCCTCAACACACACAGTTTTGGCCAATTCTGACGCGATTCGCGAACTTTTACTCAACATTTAGGGGTCCCGAAGCGATTTCCATAGTTGTTGAACCCCAAAATGCGTTTACGTGTCGGTCATGAACACTCACAGTTTTGACCGATTCCGGCCCGTTTCGTGGACTATTACTCACTCTTTTGGGGGCCCGGTGTGACTTGCACAATTAACAAACCCCGGGGTGCGTTTACGTGTCGATCATCAACACTCGCAGTGTCGGCCGATTCTGGCTCGTTTTGTGACAATCGCGGTTTTGGCCGATTCTGGCCCGTTTCATGGACTATTACTCACTGTTTTGGGGTCCCCGAGTGATTTCCTTGATTAACAAACACCGGGGTGCGTTTACGTGTCGTTCATCAACACTCATGGTTTTTGTCAATTCTGACTCGTTTCGTGGACTATTACTCACCGTTTTGGGGTCCCGAAGCGATTTCCACAGTTGTTGAACCCCAAGGTGCGCTTACATGTAGGTCATAAACAATCGCAGTTTAGGCCGATTTTGGCCCATTTCTTGGACTATTACTTAGTTTCGGGGGTCCCAGAGTGATTTCCACGATTTACTAACCACGTGGTGCGTTTACAGTTCGGTCATCAACACTCACAATTTTGGCCGATTCTGGTCCGTTTCGTGCACTATTACTCACCGCTTTGGGGTCCCACAGCGATTTCCCTGGTTGTTGAACTCCAAGGTGCACTTACGTGTTTGTCATCAACATTCACAGTTTTCCCTATTCTGGCCCGTTTCTTGGACTATTACTCACCGTTTTGGGGCCCCAAAGCGATTTCCATGGTTGTTGAACCCCATGGTGTGCTTACGTTTCGATCATAAACAATCACAGTTTGTGCCGATTTTGGCCCTTTTCTTGCACTATTACTTTGTTTTGGGGGGCCCGCAGTGATTTCCATGATTGACGAACTCCGTGGTGCGTTTACGTGTCTGTCCTCAACACACACAGTTTTGGCCAATTCTGACGCGATTCGTGAACTTTTACTCAACATTTAGGGGTCCCGAAGCGATTTCCATAGTTGTTGAACCCCAAAATGCGTTTACGTGTCGGTCATGAACACTCACAGTTTTGACCGATTCTGGCCCGTTTCATGGACTATTACTCACTCTTTTGGGGGCCCGGTGTGACTTGCACAATTAACAAACCCCGGGGTGCGTTTACGTGTCGATCATCAACACTCGCAGTGTCGGCCGATTCTGGCTCGTTTTGTGACACTCGCGGTTTTGGCCGATTCTGGCCCGTTTCATGGACAATTACTCACTGTTTTGGGGTCCCGGAGTGATTTCCTTTATTAATAAACCCCTGGGTGCGTTTATGTGTCAGTCATCAACACTCGTGGTTTTTGTCGATTCTGACTCGTTTCGTGGACTATAACTCACCGTTTTGGTGTCCCGAAGCGATTTCCATAGTTGTTGAACCCCAAGGTGCACTTACATGTAGGTCATCAACAATCGCTGTTTGGGCCGATTTTGGCCCATTTCTTGGACTATTACTTAGTTTCGGGGGTCCCGGAGTGATTTCCACGATTTATGATGCCCGTGGTGCGTTTACGTTTCGGTCATCAACACTCACAATTTTGGCCGATTCTGGTCCGTTTCGTGCACTATTACTCACCGCTTTGGGGTCCCAGAGCGATTTCCATGGTTGTTGAACTCCAAGTGCACTTACGAGTCTGTCATTAACATTCACAGTTTTTGCCGATTCTGGCCCGTTTCTTGGACTATTACTTTGTTTTGGCGTCCCGGTGTGATTTCCATGATTGACGAACACCGGGGTGCGTTTATGTGTAGGTTAGCAACACTCGCATTTTGGGCCGCTTCTGGCCCGACTATTACTCACCGTTTTGGGCCCCAAAGCGATTTCCATGGTTTTTGAACCCCATGGTGCACTTATGTGACGATCATCAACAATCGCAGTTTGGGCCGATTTTGGCCCGTTTCTTGCACTATTACTTAGTTTTGGGGGTCCCGCAGTGATCTCCACGATTGACGAACTCCGTGGTGCGTTTACATGTCGGTCACCAACACACAATATTGGTCGACTCTGGTCCGTTTCGTGCACTATTACTCACCGTTTTGGCGTCCAAGAGCGATTTCCATGATTGAAATTCCCGGGGTGCGTTTGCGTGTCTGTCCTCAACACTCACAGTTTTGGCCAATTCTAACGCGATTCGTGAACTATTACTCAACATTTAGGGGTCCCGAAGCGATTTCCATAGTTGTTGAACCCCAAAATGCGTTTATGTGTCGGTCATGAACACTCACAGTTTTCACTGATTCTGGCCCGTTTCGTGGACTATTACTCACTGTTTTAGGGTCCCGGTGTGACTTGCACAATTAACAAACCCCGGGGTGCGTTTACGTGTCGATCATCAACACTCGCAGTTTCGGCCGATTCTGGCTCGTTTTGTGACAATCGCGGTTTTGGCCGATTCTGGCCCTTTTCATGGACTATTACTCACTGTTTTGGGGTCCCGGAGTGATTTCCTTGATTAACAAACACCGGGGTGCGTTTACGTGTCGTTCATCAACACTCATGGTTTTTGTCAATTCTGACTCGTTTCGTGGACTACTACTCACCGTTTTGGGGTCCCGAAGCGATTTCCATAGTTGTTGAACCCCAAGGTGCGCTTACATGTAGGTCATCAACAATCGCAGTTTAGGCCGATTTTGGCCCATTTCTTGGACTATTACTTAGTTTCGGGGGTCCCAGAGTGATTTCCACGATTTACGAACCACGTGGTGCGTTTACGTTTCGGTCATCAACACTCACTATTTCGCCGATTCTGGTCCGTTTCGTGCACTATTACTCACCGCTTTGGGGTCCCACAGCGATTTCCCTGGTTGTTGAACTCCAAGGTGCACTTACGTGTTTGTCATCAACATTCACAGTTTTTCCCTATTCTGGCCCGTTTCTTGGACTATTACTCACCGTTTTGGGGCCCCAAAGCGATTTCCATGGTTGTTGAACCCCATGGTGCGCTTACGTGTCAATCATCAACAATCGCAGTTTGGGCCGATTTTGGCCCGTTTCGTGGACTATTACTCACTGTTTTGGGGTCCCGGTGTGACTTGCACAATTAACAAACCCCGGGGTGCGTTTACGTGTCGATCATCAACACTCGCAGTTTCGGCCGATTCTGGCTCGTTTTGTGACAATCGCGGTTTTGGCCGATTCTGGCCCGTTTCATGGACTATTACTCACTGTTTTGGGGTCCCGGAGTGATTTCCTTGATTAACAAACACCGGGGTGCGTTTACGTGTCGTTCATCAACACTCATGGTTTTTGTCAATTCTGACTCGTTTCGTGGACTATTACTCACCGTTTTGGGGTCCCGAAGCGATTTCCACAGTTGTTGAACCCCAAGGTGCGCTTACATGTAGGTCATCAACAATCGCAGTTTAGGCCGATTTTGGCCCATTTCTTGGACTATTACTTAGTTTCGGGGGTCCCAGAGTGATTTCCACGATTTACTAACCACGTGGTGCGTTTACATTTCGGTCATCAGCACTCACAATTTTGGCCGATTCTGGTCCGTTTCATGCACTATTACTCACCGCTTTGGGGTCCCACAGCGATTTCCCTGGTTGTTGAACTCCAAGGTGCACTTACGTGTTTGTCATCAACATTCACAGTTTTTCCCTATTCTGGCCCGTTTCTTGGACTATTACTCACCGTTTTGGGGCCCCAAAGCGATTTCCATGGTTGTTGAACCCCATGGTGCGCTTACGTGTCGATTATCAACAATCGCAGTTTGGGCCGATTTTGGCCCGTTTCGTGGACTATTACTCACTGTTTTGGGGTCCCGGTGTGACTTGCACAATTAACAAACCCCGGGGTGCGTTTACGTGTCGATCATCAACACTCGCAGTGTCGGCCGATTCTGGCTCGTTTTGTGACAATCGCGGTTTTGGCCGATTCTGTCCCGTTTCATGGACTATTACTCACTGTTTTGGGGTCCCGGAGTGATTTCCTTGATTAACAAACACCGGGGTGCGTTTACGTGTCGTTCATCAACACTCATGGTTTTTGTCAATTCTGACTCGTTTCGTGGACTATTACTCACCGTTTTGGGGTCCCGAAGCGATTTCCATAGTTGTTGAACCCCAAGGTGCGCTTACATGTAGGTCATCAACAATCGCAGTTTAGGCCGATTTTGGCCCATTTCTTGGACTATTACTTAGTTTCGGGGGTCCCAGAGTGATTTCCACGATTTACTAACCACGTGGTGCGTTTACCTTTCGGTCATCAACACTCACAATTTTGGCCGATTCTGGTCCGTTTCGTGCACTATTACTCACCGCCTTGGGGTCCCACAGCGATTTCCCTGGTTGTTGAACTCGAAGGTGCACTCACGTGTTTGTCATCAACATTCACAGTTTTTCCCTATTCTGGCCCGTTTCTTGGACTATTACTCACCGTTTTGGGGCCCCAAAGCGATTTCCATGGTTGTTGAACCCCATGGTGTGCTTACGTTTCGATCATAAACAATCACAGTTTGTGCCGATTTTGGCCCTTTTCTTGCACTATTACTTTGTTTTGGGGGTCCCGCAGTGATTTCCATGATTGACGAACTCCGTGGTGCGTTTACGTGTCTGTCCTCAACACACACAGTTTTGGCCAATTCTGACGCGATTCGCGAACTTTTACTCAACATTTAGGGGTCCCGAAGCGATTTCCATAGTTGTTGAACCCCAAAATGCGTTTACGTGTCGGTCATGAACACTCACAGTTTTGACCGATTCCGGCCCGTTTCGTGGACTATTACTCACTCTTTTGGGGGCCCGGTGTGACTTGCACAATTAACAAACCCCGGGGTGCGTTTACGTGTCGATCATCAACACTCGAAGTGTCGGCCGATTCTGGCTCATTTTGTGACAATCGCGGTTTTGGCCGATTCTGGCCCGTTTCATGGACTATTACTCACTGTTTTGGGGTCCCGGAGTGATTTCCTTGATTAACAAACACCGGGGTGCGTTTACGTGTCGTTCATCAACACTCATGGTTTTTGTCAATTCTGACTCGTTTCGTGGACTATTACTCACCGTTTTGGGGTCCCGAAGCGATTTCCATAGTTGTTGAACCCCAAGGTGCGCTTACATGTAGGTCATCAACAATCGCAGTTTAGGCCGATTTTGGCCCATTTCTTGGACTATTACTTAGTTTCGGGGGTCCCAGAGTGATTTCCACGATTTACTAACCACGTGGTGCGTTTACGTTTCGGTCATCAACACTCACAATTTTGGCCGATTCTGGTCCGTTTCGTGCACTATTACGCACCGCTTTGGGGTCCCACAGCGATTTCCCTGGTTGTTGAACTCGAAGGTGCACTCACGTGTTTGTCATCAACATTCACAGTTTTTCCCTATTCTGGCCCGTTTCTTGGACTATTACTCACCGTTTTGGGGCCCCAAAGCGATTTCCATGGTTGTTGAACCCCATGGTGTCCTTACGTTTCGATCATAAACAATCACAGTTTGTGACGATTTTGGCCCTTTTCTTGCACTATTACTTTGTTTTGGGGGTCCCGCAGTGATTTCCATGATTGACGAACTCCGTGGTGCGTTTACGTGTCTGTCCTCAACACGCACAGTTTTGGCCAATTCTGACGCGATTCGCGAACTTTTACTCAACATTTAGGGGTCCCGAAGCGATTTCCATAGTTGTTGAACCCCAGAATGCGTTTACGTGTCGGTCATGAACACTCACAGTTTTGACCGATTCCGGCCCGTTTCGTGGACTATTACTCACTCTTTTGGGGGCCCGGTGTGACTTGCACAATTAACAAACCCCGGGGTGCGTTTACGTGTCGATCATCAACACTCGCAGTGTCGGCCGATTCTGGCTCGTTTTGTGACAATCGCGGTTTTGGCCGATTCTGGCCCGTTTCATGGACTATTACTCACTGTTTTGGGGTCCCGGAGTGATTTCCTTGATTAACAAACACCGGGGTGCATTTACGTGTCATTCATCAACACTCATGGTTTTTGTCAATTCTGACTCGTTTCGTGGACTATTACTCACCGTTTTGGGGTCCCGAAGCGATTTCCACAGTTGTTGAACCCCAAGGTGCGCTTACATGTAGGTCATCAACAATCGCAGTTTAGGCCGATTTTGGCCCATTTCTTGGACTATTACTTAGTTTCGGGGGTCCCAGAGTGATTTCCACGATTTACTAACCACGTGGTGCGTTTACATTTCGGTCATCAACACTCACAATTTTGGCCGATTCTGGTCCGTTTCGTGCACTATTACTCACCGCTTTGGGGTCTCACAGCGATTTCCCTGGTTGTTGAACTCCAAGGTGCACTTACGTGTTTGTCATCAACATTCACAGTTTTTCCCTATTCTGGCCCGTTTCTTGGACTATTACTCACCGTTTTGGGGCCCCAAAGCGATTTCCATGGTTGTTGAACCCCATGGTGTGCTTACGTTTCGATCATAAACAATCACAGTTTGTGCCGATTTTGGCCCTTTTCTTGCACTATTACTTTGTTTTGGGGGTCCCGTAGTGATTTCCATGATTGACGAACTCCGTGGTGCGTTTACGTGTCTGTCCTCAACACACACAGTTTTGGCCAATTCTGACGCGATTCGTGAACTTTTACTCAACATTTAGGGGTCCCGAAGCGATTTCCATAGTTGTTGAACCCCAAAATGCGTTTACGTGTCGGTCATGAACACTCACAGTTTTGACCGATTCTGGCCCGTTTCATGGACTATTACTCACTCTTTTGGGGGCCCGGTGTGACTTGCACAATTAACAAACCCCGGGGTGCGTTTACGTGTCGATCATCAACACTCGCAGTGTCGGCCGATTCTGGCTCGTTTTGTGACACTCGCGGTTTTGGCCGATTCTGGCCCGTTTCATGGACAATTACTCATTGTTTTGGGGTCCCGAAGTGATTTCCTTTATTAATAAACCCCTGGGTGCGTTTATGTGTCAGTCATCAACACTCGTGGTTTTTGTCGATTCTGACTCGTTTCGTGGACTATAACTCACCGTTTTGGTGTCCCGAAGCGATTTCCATAGTTGTTGAACCCCAAGGTGCACTTACATGTAGGTCATCAACAATCGCTGTTTGGGCCGATTTTGGCCCATTTCTTGGACTATTACTTAGTTTCGGGGGTCCCGGAGTGATTTCCACGATTTATGATGCCCGTGGTGCGTTTACGTTTCGGTCATCAACACTCACAATTTTGGCCGATTCTGGTCCGTTTCGTGCACTATTACTCACCGCTTTGGGGTCCCAGAGCGATTTCCATGGTTGTTGAACTCCAAGTGCACTTACGAGTCTGTCATTAACATTCACAGTTTTTGCCGATTTTGGCCCGTTTCTTGGACTATTACTTTGTTTTGGCGTCCCGGTGTGATTTCCATGATTGACGAACACCGGGGTGCGTTTATGTGTAGGTTAGCAACACTCGCATTTTGGGCCGCTTCTGGCCCGACTATTACTCACCGTTTTGGGCCCCAAAGCGATTTCCATGGTTTTTGAACCCCATGGTGCACTTATGTGACGATCATCAACAATCGCAGTTTGGGCCGATTTTGGCCCGTTTCTTGCACTATTACTTAGTTTTGGGGGTCCCGCAGTGATCTCCACGATTGACGAACTCCGTGGTGCGTTTACATGTCGGTCACCAACACACAATTTTGGTCGACTCTGGTCCGTTTCGTGCACTATTACTCACCGTTTTGGCGTCCAAGAGCGATTTCCATGATTGAAATTCCCGGGGTGCCTTTGCGTGTCTGTCCTCAACACTCACAGTTTTGGACAATTCTAACGCGATTCGTGAACTATTACTCAACATTTAGGGGTCCCGAAGCGATTTCCATAGTTGTTGAACCCCAAAATGCGTTTACGTGTCGGTCATGAACACTCACAGTTTTCACTGATTCTGGCCCGTTTCGTGGACTATTACTCACTGTTTTAGGGTCCCGGTGTGACTTGCACAATTAACAAACCCCGGGGTGCGTTTACGTGTCGATCATCAACACTCGCAGTTTCGGCCGATTCTGGCTCGTTTTGTGACAATCGCGGTTTTGGCCGATTCTGGCCCGTTTCATGGACTATTACTCACTGTTTTGGGGTCCCGGAGTGATTTCCTTGATTAACAAACACCGGGGTGCGTTTACGTGTGGTTCATCAACACTCATGGTTTTTGTCAATTCTGACTCGTTTCGTGGACTATTACTCACCGTTTTGGGGTCCCGAAGCGATTTCCATAGTTGTTGAACCCCAAGGTGCGCTTACATGTAGGTCATCAACAATCGCAGTTTAGGCCGATTTTGGCCCATTTCTTGGACTATTACTTAGTTTCGGGGGTCCCAGAGTGATTTCCACGATTTACGAACCACGTGGTGCGTTTACGTTTCGGTCATCAACACTCACAATTTCGCAGATTCTGGCCCCACAGCGATTTCCCTGGTTGTTGAACTCCAAGGTGCACTTACGTGTTTGTCATCAACATTCACAGTTTTTCCCTATTCTGGCCCGTTTCTTGGACTATTACTCACCGTTTTGGGGCCCCAAAGCGATTTCCATGGTTGTTGAACCCCATGGTGCGCTTACGTGTCGATCATCAACAATCGCAGTTTGGGCCGATTTTGGCCCGTTTCGTGGACTATTACTCACTGTTTTGGGGTCCCGGTGTGACTTGCACAATTAACAAACCCCGGGGTGAGTTTACGTGTCGATCATCAACACTCGCAGTGTCGGCCGATTCTGGCTCGTTTTGTGACACTCGCGGTTTTGGCCGATTCTGGCCCGTTTCATGGACAATTACTCATTGTTTTGGGGTCCCGAAGTGATTTCCTTTATTAATAAACCCCTGGGTGCGTTTATGTGTCAGTCATCAACACTCGTGGTTTTTGTCGATTCTGACTCGTTTCGTGGACTATAACTCACCGTTTTGGTGTCCCGAAGCGATTTCCATTGTTGTTGAACCCCAAGGTGCACTTACATGTAGGTCATCAACAATCGCTGTTTGGGCCGATTTTGGCCCATTTCTTGGACTATTACTTAGTTTCGGGGGTCCCGGAGTGATTTCCACGATTTATGATGCCCGTGGTGCGTTTACGTTTCGGTCATCAACACTCACAATTTTGGCCGATTCTGGTCCGTTTCGTGCACTATTACTCACCGCTTTGGGGTCCCAGAGCGATTTCCATGGTTGTTGAACTCCAAGTGCACTTACGAGTCTGTCATTAACATTCACAGTTTTTGCCGATTTTGGCCCGTTTCTTGGACTATTACTTTGTTTTGGCGTCCCGGTGTGATTTCCATGATTGACGAACACCGGGGTGCGTTTATGTGTAGGTTAGCAACACTCGCATTTTGGGCCGCTTCTGGCCCGACTATTACTCACCGTTTTGGGCCCCAAAGCGATTTCCATGGTTTTTGAACCCCATGGTGCACTTATGTGACGATCATCAACAATCGCAGTTTGGGCCGATTTTGGCCCGTTTCTTGCACTATTACTTAGTTTTGGGGGTCCCGCAATGATTTCCACGATTGACGAACTCCGTGGTGCGTTTACATGTCGGTCACCAACACACAATTTTGGTCGACTCTGGTCCGTTTCGTGCACTATTACTCACCGTTTTGGCGTCCAAGAGCGATTTCCATGATTGAAATTCCCGGGGTGCGTTTGCGTGTCTGTCCTCAACACTCACAGTTTTGGCCAATTCTAACGCGATTCGTGAACTATTACTCAACATTTAGGGGTCCCGAAGCGCTTTCCATAGTTGTTGAACCCCAAAATCCGTTTACGTGTCTGTCATGAACACTCACAGTTTTGACCGATTCTGGCCCGTTTCGTGGACTATTACTCACTGTTTTGGTGTCCCGCTGTGACTTGCACAATTAACAAACCCCGGGGTGCGTTTACGTGTCCATCATCAACACTCATGGTTTTTGTCAATTCTGACTCGTTTCATGGACTATTACTCACCGTTTTGGGGTCCCGAAGCGATTTCCATAGTTGTTGAACCTCAAGGTGCGCTTACATGTAGGTCATCAACAATCGCAGTTTGCGCCGATTTTGGCCCATTTCTTGCACTATTACTTAGTTTTGGGGGTCCCGCACTGATTTCCACGATTGACGAACTCCGTGGTGCATTTACATGTCGGTCACCAACACACAATTTTGGTCGACTCTGGTCCGTTTCGTGCACTATTACTCACCGTTTTGGCGTCCCAGAGCGATTTCCATGATTGAGAATTCCCGGGGTGCGTTTGCATGTCTGTCCTCAACGCTCATAATTTTATTCACTGTTTTGGGGTCCCGGTGTGACTTGCACAATTAACAAACCCCGGGGTGCGTTTACGTGTTGATCATCAACATTCGCAGTTTCGGCCGATTCTGGCTCGTTTTGTGACAATCGCGGTTTTGGCCGATTCTGGCCCGTTTCATGGACTATTACTCACTGTTTTGGGGTCCCGGAGTGATTTCCTTGATTAACAAACACCGAGGTGCGTTTACGTGTCGTTCATCAACACTCATGGTTTTTGTCAATTCTGACTCGTTTCGTGGACTATTACTCACCGTTTTGGGGTCCCGAAGCGATTTCCATAGGTGTTGAACCCCAAGGTGCGCTTACATGTAGGTCATCAACAATCGCAGTTCAGGCCAATTTTGGCCCATTTCTTGGACTATTACTTAGTTTCGGGGGTCCCAGAGTGATTTCCACGATTTACGAACCACGTGGTGCGTTTACGTTTCGGTCATCAACACTCACAATTTTGGCCGATTCTGGTCCGTTTCGTGCACTATTACTCACCGCTTTGGGGTCCCACAGCGATTTCCCTGGTTGTTGAACTCCAAGGTGCACTTACGTGTTTGTCATCAACATTCAAAGTTTTTCCCTATTCTGGCCCGTTTCTTGGACTATTACTCACCGTTTTGGGGCCCCAAAGCGATTTCCATGGTTGTTGAACCCCATGGTGTGCTTACGTTTTGATCATAAACAATCACAGTTTGTGCCGATTTTGGCCCTTTTCTTGCACTATTACTTTGTTTTGGGGGTCCCGCAGTGATTTCCACGATTGACGAACTCCGTGGTGCGTTTACGTGTCTGTCCTCAACACACACAGTTTTGGCCAATTCTGACGCGATTCGTGAACTTTTACTCAACATTTAGGGGTCCCGAAGCGATTTCCATAGTTGTTGAACCCCAAAATGCGTTTACGTGTCGGTCATGAACACTCACAGTTTTGACCGATTCTGGCCCGTTTCGTGGACTATTACTCACTCTTTTGGGGGCCCGGTGTGACTTGCACAATTAACAAACCCCGGGGTGCGTTTACGTGTCGATCATCAACACTCGCAGTGTCGGCCGATTCTGGTCGTTTTGTGACACTCGCGGTTTTGGCCGATTCTGGCCCGTTTCATGGACTATTACTCACTGTTTTGGGGTCCCGGAGTGATTTCCTTGATTAACAAACCCCGGGGTGCGTTTATGTGTCAGTCATCAACACTCGTGGTTTTTGTCGATTCTGACTCGTTTCGTGGACTATAACTCACCGTTTTGGTGTCCCGAAGCGATTTCATAGTTGTTGAACCCCAAGGTGCACTTGCATGTAGGTCATCAACAATCGCTGTTTGGGCCGATTTTGGCCCATTTCTTGGACTATTACTTAGTTTCGGGGGTCCCGGAGTGATTTCCACGATTTATGATGCCCGTGGTGCGTTTACGTTTCGGTCATGAACACTCACAATTTTGGCAGATTCTGGTCCGTTTCGTGCACTATTACTCACCGCTTTGGGGTCCCAGAGCGATTTCCATGGTTGTTGAACTCCAAGGTGCAGTTACGAGTCTGTCATTAACATTCACAGTTTTTGCCGATTCTGGCCCGTTTCTTGGACTATTACTCTGTTTTGGCGTCCAGGTGTGATTTCCATGATTAACGAACACCGGGGTGCGTTTATGTGTAGGTTAGCAACACTCGCATTTTGGGCCGCTTCTGGCCCGTTTCGTGGACTATTACTCACCGTTTTGGGCCCCAAAGCGATTTCCATGGTTCTTGAACCCCATGGTGCGCTTATGTGACGATCATCAACAATCGCAGTTTGGGCCGATTTTGGCCCGTTTCTTGCACTATTACTTAGTTTTGGGGGTCCCGCAGTGATTTCCACGATTGACGAACTCCGTGGTGCGTTTACATGTCGGTCACCAACACACAATTTTGGTCGACTCTAGTCCGCTTCGTGCACTATTACTCACCGTTTTGGCGTCCAAGAGCGATTTCCATGATTGAAATTCCCGGGGTGCGTTTGCGTGTCTGTCCTCAACACTCACAGTTTTGGCCAATTCTAACGCGATTCATGAACTATTACTCAACATTTAGGGGTCCCGAAGCGATTTCCATAGTTGTTGAACCCCAAAATCCGTTTACGTGTCTGTCATGAACACTCACAGTTTTGACCGATTCTGGCCCGTTTCGTGGACTATTACTCACTGTTTTGGTGTCCCGCTGTGACTTGCACAATTAACAAACCCCGGGGTGCGTTTACGTGTCCATCATCAACACTCGCGGTTTTTGTCGATTCTTACTCGTTTCGTGTACTATAACTCACCATTTTGGTGTCCCGAAGCGATTTCCATAGTTGTTGAACCTCAAGGTGCGCTTACATGTAGGTCATCAACAATCGCAGTTTGCGTCGATTTTGGCCCATTTCTTGCACTATTACTTAGTTTTGGGGGTCCCGCACTGATTTCCACGATTGACGAACTCCGTGGTGCGTTTACATGTCGGTCACCAACACACAATTTTGGTCGACTCTGGTCTGTTTCGTGCACTATTACTCACCGTTTTGGCGTCCCAGAGCGATTTCCATGATTGAGAATTCCCGGGGTGCGTTTGCGTGTCTGTCCTCAACGCTCATAATTTTATTCACTGTTTTGGGGTCCCGGTGTGACTTGCACAATTAACAAACCCCGGGGTGCGTTTACGTGTCGATCATCAACACTCGCAGTGTCGGCCGATTCTGGCTTGTTTTGTGACACTCGCGGTTTTGGCCGATTCTGGCCCGTTTCATGGACTATTACTCACTGTTTTGGGGTCCCGGAGTGATTTCCTTGATTAACAAACCCCGGGGTGCGTTTATGTGTCAGTCATCAACACTCGTGGTTTTTGTCGATTCTGACTCATTTCGTGGACTATAACTCACCGTTTTGGTGTCCCGAAGCGATTTCATAGTTGTTGAACCCCAAGGTGCACTTGCATGTAGGTTATCAACAATCGCTGTTTGGGCCGATTTTGGCCCATTTCTTGGACTATTACTTAGTTTCGGGGGTCCCGGAGTGATTTCCACGATTTATGATGCCCGTGGTGCGTTTACGTTTCGGTCATCAACACTCACAATTTTGGCAGATTCTGGTCCGTTTCGTGCACTATTACTCACCGCTTTGGGGTCCCAGAGCGATTTCCATGGTTGTTGAACTCCAAGGTGCAGTTACGGGTCTGTCATTAACATTCACAGTTTTTGCCGATTCTGGCCCGTTTCTTGGACTATTACTCTGTTTTGGCGTCCCGGTGTGATTTCCATGATTAACGAACACCGGGGTGCGTTTATGTGTAGGTTAGCAACACTCGCATTTTGGGCCGCTTCTGGCCCGTTTCGTGGACTATTACTCACCGTTTTGGGCCCCAAAGCGATTTCCATGGTTCTTGAACCCCATGGTGCGCTTATGTGACGATCATCAACAATCGCAGTTTGGGCCGATTTTGGCCCGTTTCTTGCACTATTACTTAGTTTTGGGGGTCCCGCAGTGATTTCCACGATTGACGAACTCCGTGGTGCGTTTACATGTCAGTCACCAACACACAGTTTTGGTCGACTCTAGTCCGCTTCGTGCACTATTACTCACCGTTTTGGCGTCCAAGAGCGATTTCCATGATTGAAATTCCCGGGGTGCGTTTGCGTGTCTGTCCTCAACACTCACAGTTTTGGCCAATTCTAACGCGATTCGTGAACTATTACTCAACATTTAGGGGTCCCGAAGCGATTTCCATAGTTGTTGAACCCCAAAATCCGTTTACGTGTCTGTCATGAACACTCACAGTTTTGACCAATTCTGGCCCGTTTCGTGGACTATTACTCACTGTTTTGGTGTCCCGCTGTGACTTGCACAATTAACAAACCCCGGGGTGCGTTTACGTGTCCATCATCAACACTCGCGGTTTTTGTCGATTCCGACTCGTTTCGTGTACTATAACTCACCATTTTGGTGTCCCGAAGCGATTTCCATAGTTGTTGAACCTCAAGGTGCGCTTACATGTAGGTCATCAACAATCGCAGTTTGCGCCGATTTTGGCCCATTTCTTGCACTATTACTTAGTTTTGGGGGTCCCGCACTGATTTCCACGATTGACGAACTCCGTGGTGCGTTTACATGTCGGTCACCAACACACAATTTTGGTCGACTCTGGTCCGTTTCGTAAACTATTACTCACCGTTTTGGCGTCCTAGAGCGATTTCCATGATTGAGAATTCCCGGGGTGCGTTTGCGTGTCTGTCCTCAACGCTCATAATTTTATTCACTGTTTTGGGGTCCCGGTGTGACTTGCACAATTAACAAACCCCGGGGTGCGTTTACGTGTTGATCATCAACACTCGCAGTTTCGGCCGATTCTGGCTTGTTTTGTGACAATCGCGGTTTTGGCCGATTCTAGCCCGTTTCATGGACTATTACTCACTGTTTTGGGGTCCCGGAGTGATTTCCTTGATTAACAAACACCGAGGTGCGTTTACGTGTCGTTCATCAACACTCATGGTTTTTGTCAATTCTGACTCGTTTCGTGGACTATTACTCACCGTTTTGGGGTCCCGAAGCGATTTCCATAGTTGTTGAACCCCAAGGTGCGCTTACATGTAGGTCATCAACAATCGCAGTTTAGGCCGATTTTGGCCCATTTCTTGGACTATTACTTAGTTTCGG
>NC_041389.1:24194614-24234406 GCF_002162155.2 Triticum dicoccoides | reverse complement strand
GTCCGCTTCGTGCACTATTACTCACCGTTTTGGCGTCCAAGAGCGATTTCCATGATTGAAATTCCCGGGGTGCGTTTGCGTGTCTGTCCTCAACACTCACAGTTTTGGCCAATTCTAACGCGATTCGTGAACTATTACTCAACATTTAGGGGTCCCGAAGCGATTTCCATAGTTGTTGAACCCCAAAATCCGTTTACCTGTCTGTCATGAACACTCACAGTTTTGACCGATTCTGGCCCGTTTCGTGGACTATTACTCACTGTTTTGGTGTCCCGCTGTGACTTGCACAATTAACAAACCCCGGGGTGCGTTTACGTGTCCATTATCAACACTCGCAGTTTCGGCCGATTCTGACCCGTTTCATGGACCATTACTCACTGTTTTGGGGTCCCGGAGTGATTTCCTTGATTAACAAACCCCGGGGTGCGTTTATGTGTCGGTCATCAACACTTGCGGTTTTTGTCGATTCTGACTCGTTTCGTGTACTATAATTCACCGTTTTGGTGTCCCGAAGCGATTTCCATAGTTGTTGAACCTCAAGGTGCGCTTACATGTAGGTTATCAACAATCGCAGTTTGCGCCGATTTTGGCCCATTTCTTGCACTATTACTTAGTTTTGGGGGTCCCGCACTGATTTCCACGATTGACGAACTCCGTGGTGCGTTTACATGTTGGTCACAACCACACAATTTTGGTCGACTCTGGTCCGTTTCGTGCACTATTACTCACCGTTTTGGCGTCCTAGAGCGATTTCCATGATTGAGAATTCCCCGGGTGCGTTTGCGTGTCTGTCCTCAACGCTCATAATTTTATTCACTGTTTTGGGGTCCCGGTGTGACTTGCACAATTAACAAACCCCGGGGTGCGTTTACGTGTTGATCATCAACACTCGCAGTTTCGGCCGATTCTGGCTTGTTTTGTGACAATCGCGGTTTTGGCCGATTCTAGCCCGTTTCATGGACTATTACTCACTGTTTTGGGGTCCCGGAGTGATTTCCTTGATTAACAAACACCGAGGTGCGTTTACGTGTCGTTCATCAACACTCATGGTTTTTGTCAATTCTGACTCGTTTCGTGGACTATTACTCACCGTTTTGGGGTCCCGAAGCGATTTCCATAGTTGTTGAACCCCAAGGTGCGCTTACATGTAGGTCATCAACAATCGCAGTTTAGGCCGATTTTGGCCCATTTCTTGGACTATTACTTAGTTTCGGTGGTCCCAGAGTGATTTCCACGATTTACGAACCACGTGGTGCGTTTACGTTTCGGTCATCAACACTCACAATTTTGGCCGATTCTGGTCCGTTTCGTGCACTATTACTCACCGCTTTGGGGTCCCACAGCGATTTCCCTGGTTGTTGAACTCCAAGGTGCACTTACGTGTTTGTCATCAACATTCACAGTTTTTCCCTATTCTGGCCCGTTTCTTGGACTATTACTCACCGTTTTGGGGCCCCAAAGCGATTTCCATGGTTGTTGAACCCCATGATGTGCTTACGTTTTGATCATAAACAATCACAGTTTGTGCCGATTTTGGCCCTTTTCTTGCACTATTACTTTGTTTTGGGGGTCCCGCAGTGATTTCCACGATTGACGAACTCCGTGGTGCGTTTACGTGCCTGTCCTCAACACACACAGTTTTGGCCAATTCTGACGCGATTCGTGAACTTTTACTCAACATTTAGGGGTCCCGAAGCGATTTCCATAGTTGTTGAACCCCAAAATGCATTTACGTGTCGGTCATGAACACTCACAGTTTTGACCGATTCTGGCCCGTTTCGTGGACTATTACTCACTCTTTTGGGGGCCCGGTGTGACTTGCACAATTAACAAACCCCGGGGTGCGTTTACGTGTCGATCATCAACACTCGCAGTGTCGGCCGATTCTGGCTCGTTTTGTGACACTCGCGGTTTTGGCCGATTCTGGCCCGTTTCATGGACTATTACTCACTGTTTTGGGGTCCCGGAGTGATTTCCTTGATTAACAAACCCCGGGGTGCGTTTATGTGTCAGTCATCAACACTCGTGGTTTTTGTCGATTCTGACTCGTTTCGTGGACTATAACTCACCGTTTTGGTGTCCCGAAGCGATTTCATAGTTGTTGAACCCCAAGGTGCACTTGCATGTAGGTCATCAACAATCGCTGTTTGGGCCGATTTTGGCCCATTTCTTGGACTACTACTTAGTTTCGGGGGTCCCGGAGTGATTTCCACGATTTATGATGCCCGTGGTGCGTTTACGTTTCGGTCATCAACACTCACAATTTTGGCCGATTCTGGTCCGTTTCGTGCACTATTACTCACCGCTTTGGGGTCCCAGAGCGATTTCCATGGTTGTTGAACTCCAAGGTGCAGTTACGAGTCTGTCATTAACATTCACAGTTTTTGCCGATTCTGGCCCGTTTCTTGGACTATTACTCTGTTTTGGCGTCCCGGTGTGATTTCCATGATTGACGAACACCTGGGTGCGTTTATGTGTAGGTTAGCAACACTCGCATTTTGGGCCGCTTCTGGCCCGTTTCGTGGACTATTACTCACCGTTTTGGGCCCCAAAGCGATTTCCATGGTTCTTGAACCCCATGGTGCGCTTATGTGACGATCATCAACAATCGCAGTTTGGGCCGATTTTGGCCCGTTTCTTGCACTATTACTTAGTTTTGGGGGTCCCGCAGTGATTTCCACGATTGACGAACTCCGTGGTGCGTTTACATGTCGGTCACCAACACACAATTTTGGTAGACTCTGGTCCGCTTCGTGCACTATTACTCACCGTTTTGGCGTCCAAGAGCGATTTCCATGATTGAAATTCCCGGGGTGCGTTTGCGTGTCTGTCCTCAACACTCACAGTTTTGGCCAATTCTAACGCGATTCGTGAACTATTACTCAACATTTAGGGGTCCCGAAGCGATTTCCATAGTTGTTGAACCCCAAAATCCGTTTACCTGTCTGTCATGAACACTCACAGTTTTGACCGATTCTGGCCCGTTTCGTGGACTATTACTCACTGTTTTGGTGTCCCGCTGTGACTTGCACAATTAACAAACCCCGGGGTGCGTTTACGTGTCCATTATCAACACTCGCAGTTTCGGCCGATTCTGACCCGTTTCATGGACCATTACTCACTGTTTTGGGGTCCCGGAGTGATTTCCTTGATTAACAAACCCCGGGGTGCGTTTATGTGTCGGTCATCAACACTTGCGGTTTTTGTCGATTCTGACTCGTTTCGTGTACTATAACTCACCGTTTTGGTGTCCCGAAGCGATTTCCATAGTTGTTGAACCTCAAGGTGCGCTTACATGTAGGTTATCAACAATCGCAGTTTGCGCCGATTTTGGCCCATTTCTTGCACTATTACTTAGTTTTGGGGGTCCCGCACTGATTTCCACGATTGACGAACTCCGTGGTGCGTTTACATGTTGGTCACAACCACACAATTTTGGTCGACTCTGGTCCGTTTCGTGCACTATTACTCACCGTTTTGGCGTCCTAGAGCGATTTCCATGATTGAGAATTCCCCGGGTGCGTTTGCGTGTCTGTCCTCAACGCTCATAATTTTATTCACTGTTTTGGGGTCCCGGTGTGACTTGCACAATTAACAAACCCCGGGGTGCGTTTACGTGTTGATCATCAACACTCGCAGTTTCGGCCGATTCTGGCTCGTTTTGTGACAATTGCGGTTTTGGCCGATTCTGGCCCGTTTCATGGACTATTACTCACTGTTTTGGGGTCCCGGAGTGATTTCCTTGATTAACAAACACCGAGGTGCGTTTACGTGTCGTTCATCAACACTCATGGTTTTTGTCAATTCTGACTCGTTTCGTGGACTATTACTCACCGTTTTGGGGTCCCGAAGCGATTTCCATAGTTGTTGAACCCCAAGGTGCGCTTACATGTAGGTCATCAACAATCGCAGTTTAGGCCGATTTTGGCCCATTTCTTGGACTATTACTTAGTTTCGGGCGTCCCAGAGTGATTTCCATGATTTACGAACCACGTGGTGCGTTTACGTTTCGGTCATCAACACTCACAATTTTGGCCGATTCTGGTCCGTTTCGTGCACTATTACTCACCGCTTTGGGGTCCCAGAGCGATTTCCCTGGTTGTTGAACTCCAAGGTGCACTTACGTGTTTGTCATCAACATTCACAATTTTTCCCTATTCTGGCCCGTTTCTTGGACTATTACTCACCGTTTTGGGGCCCCAAAGCGATTTCCATGGTTGTTGAACCCCATGGTGTGCTTACGTTTCGATCATAAACAATCACAGTTTGTGCCGATTTTGGCCCTTTTCTTGCACTATTACTTTGTTTTGGGGGTCCCGCAGTGATTTCCACGATTGACGAACTTCGTGGTGCGTTTACGTGTCTGTCCCCAACACACACAGTTTTGGCCAATTCTGACGCGATTCGTGAACTTTTACTCAACATTTAGGGGTCCCGAAGCGATTTCCATAGTTGTTGAACCCCAAAATGCGTTTACGTGTCGGTCATGAACACTCACAGTTTTGACCGATTCTGGCCCGTTTCGTGGACTATTACTCACTCTTTTGGGGGCCCGGTGTGACTTGCACAATTAACAAACCCCGGGGTGCGTTTACATGTCGATCATCAACACTCGCAGTGTCGGCCGATTCTGGCTCGTTTTGTGACACTCGCGGTTTTGGCCGATTCTGGCCCGTTTCATGGACAATTACTCACTGTTTTGGGGTCCCGGAGTGATTTCCTTGATTAACAAACCCCGGGGTGCGTTTATGTGTCAGTCATCAACACTCGTGGTTTTTGTCGATTCTGACTCGTTTCGTGGACTATAACTCACCGTTTTGGTGTCCCGAAGCGATTTCCATAGTTGTTGAACCCCAAGGTGCACTTACATGTAGGTCATCAACAATCGCTGTTTGGGCCGATTTTGGCCCATTTCTTGGACTATTACTTAGTTTCGGGGGTCCCGGAGTGATTTCCACGATTTATGATGCCCGTGGTGCGTTTACGTTTCGGTCATCAACACTCACAATTTTGGCCGATTCTGGTCCGTTTCGTGCACTATTACTCACCGCTTTGGGGTCCCAGAGCGATTTCCATGGTTGTTGAACTCCAAGTGCACTTACGAGTCTGTCATTAACATTCACAGTTTTTGCCGATTCTGGCCCGTTTCTTGGACTATTACTCTGTTTTGGCGTCCCGGTGTGATTTCCATGATTGACGAACACCGGGGTGCGTTTATGTGTAGGTTAGCAACACTCGCATTTTGGGCCGCTTCAGGCCCGTTTCGTGGACTATTACTCACCGTTTTGGGCCCCAAAGCGATTTCCATGGTTGTTGAACCCCATGGTGCACTTATGTGACGATCATCAACAATCGCAGTTTGTGCCGATTTTGGCCCTTTTCTTGCACTATTACTTTGTTTTGGGGGTCCCGCAGTGATTTCCACAATTGACGAACTCCGTGGTGCGTTTACGTGTCGGTCATCAACACACAATTTACGTGTCTGTTTCGTGCACGATTACTCACCGTTTTCGCGTTCCAGAGCGATTTCCATGATTGACAATTCCCGGGGTGCGTTTGCGTGTCTGTCCTCAACACTCACAGTTTTGGCCAATTCTGACGCGATTCGTAAACTATTACTCAACATTTAGGGGTCCCGAAGCGGTTTCCATAGTTGTTGAACCCCAAAATACGTTTACGTGTCGGTGAGGAACACTCACAGTTTTCACTGATTCTGGCCCGTTTCGTGGACTATTACTCACTGTTTTGGGGTCCCGGTGTGACTTGCACAATTAACAAACCCCGGGGTGCGTTTACGTGTCGATCATCAACACTCGCAGTTTCGGCCGATTCTGGCTCGTTTTGTGACACTCGCGGTTTTGGCCGATTCTGGCCCGTTTCATGGACTATTACTCACTGTTTTGGGGTCCCGGAGTGATTTCCTTGATTAACAAACCCCGGGGTGCGTTTATGTGTCAGTCATCAACACTCGTGGTTTTTGTCGATTCTGACTCGTTTCGTGGACTATAACTCACTGTTTTGGTGTCCCGAAGCGATTTCCATAGTTGTTGAACCCCAAGGTGCACTTACATGTAGGTCATCAACAATCGCTGTTTGGGCCGATTTTGGCCCATTTCTTGGACTATTACTTAGTTTCGGGGGTCCCGGAGTGATTTCCACGATTTATGATGCCCGTGGTGCGTTTACGTTTCGGTCATCAACGCTCACAATTTTGGCCGATTCTGGTCCGTTTCGTGCACTATTACTCACCGCTTTGGGGTCCCAGAGCGATTTCCATGGTTGTTGAACTCCAAGGTGCACTTACGAGTCTGTCATTAACATTCACAGTTTTTGCCGATTCTGGCCCGTTTCTTGGACTATTACTCTGTTTTGGCGTCCCGGTGTGATTTCCATGATTGACGAACACCGGGGTGCGTTTATGTGTAGGTTAGCAACACTCGCATTTTGGGCCGCTTCTGGCCCGTTTCTTGGACTATTACTCACCGTTTTGGGGCCCCAAAGCGATTTCCATGGTTGTTGAACCCCATGGTGCGCTTACGTGTCGATCATCAACAATCGCAGTTTGGGCCGATTTTGGCCCGTTTCGTGGACTATTACTCACTGTTTTGGGGTCCCGGTGTGACTTGCACAATTAACAAACCCCGGGGTGCGTTTACGTGTCGCTCATCAACACTCGCTGTTTCGGCCGATTCTGGCTCGTTTTGTGACAATCGCGGTTTTGGCCGATTCTGGCCCGTTTCATGGACTATTACTCACTGTTTTGGGGTCCCGGAGTGATTTCCTTGATTAACAAACACCGGGGTGCGTTTACGTGTCGTTCATCAACACTCATGGTTTTTGTCAATTTTGACTCGTTTCGTGGACTATTACTCACCGTTTTGGGGTCCCGAAGCGATTTCCATAGTTGTTGAACCCCAAGGTGCGCTTACATGTAGGTCATCAACAATCGCAGTTTAGGCCGATTTTGGCCCATTTCTTGGACTATTACTTAGTTTCGGGGGTCCCAGAGTGATTTCCACGATTTACTAACCACGTGGTGCGTTTACGTTTCGGTCATCAACACTCACAATTTTGGCCGATTCTGGTCCATTTCGTGCACTATTACTCACCGCTTTGGGGTCCCACAGCGATTTCCCTGGTTGTTGAACTCGAAGGTGCACTCACGTGTTTGTCATCAACATTCACAGTTTTTCCCTATTCTGGCCCGTTTCTTGGACTATTACTCACCGTTTTGGGGCCCCAAAGCGATTTCCATGGTTGTTGAACCCCATGGTGTGCTTACGTTTCGATCATAAACAATCACAGTTTGTGCCGATTTTGGCCCTTTTCTTGCACTATTACTTTGTTTTGGGGGTCCCGCAGTGATTTCCATGATTGACGAACTCCGTGGTGCGTTTACGTGTCTGTCCTCAACACACACAGTTTTGGCCAATTCTGACGCGATTCGCGAACTTTTACTCAACATTTAGGGGTCCCGAAGCGATTTCCATAGTTGTTGAACCCCAAAATGCGTTTACGTGTCGGTCATGAACACTCACAGTTTTGACCGATTCCGGCCCGTTTCGTGGACTATTACTCACTCTTTTGGGGGCCCGGTGTGACTTGCACAATTAACAAACCCCGGGGTGCGTTTACGTTTCGGTCATCAACACTCACAATTTTGGCCGATTCTGGTCCGTTTCGTGCAATATTACTCACCGCTTTGGGGTCCCAGAGCGATTTCCATGGTTGTTGAACTCCAAGGTGCACTTACGAGTCTGTCATTAACATTCACAGTTTTTGCCGATTCTGGCCCGTTTCTTGGACTATTACTCTGTTTTGGCGTCCCGGTGTGATTTCCATGATTGACGAACACCGGGGTGCGTTTATGTGAAGGTTAGCAACACTCGCATTTTGGGCCGCTTCTGGCCCGTTTCGTGGACTATTACTCACCGTTTTGGGCCCCAAAGCGATTTCCAAGGTTCTTGAACCCCATGGTGCGCTTATGTGACGATCATCAACAATCGCAGTTTGGGCCGATTTTGGCCCGTTTCTTGCACTATTACTTAGTTTTGGGGGTCCCGCAGTGATTTCCACGATTGACGAACTCCGTGGTGCGTTTACATGTCGGTCACCAACACACAATTTTGGTCGACTCTGGTCCGCTTCGTGCACTATTACTCACCGTTTTGGCGTCCAAGAGCGATTTCCATGATTGAAATTCCCGGGGTGCGTTTGCGTGTCTGTCCTCAACACTCACAGTTTTGGCCAATTCTAACGCGATTCGTGAACTATTACTCAACATTTAGGGGTCCCGAAGCGATTTCCATAGTTGTTGAATCCCAAAATCCGTTTACGTGTCTGTCATGAACACTCACAGTTTTGACCGATCCTGGCCCGTTTCGTGGACTATTACTCACTGTTTTGGTGTCCCGCTGTGACTTGCACAATTAACAAACCCCGGGGTGCGTTTACGTGTCCATTATCAACACTCGCAGTTTCGGCCGATTCTGACCCGTTTCATGGACCATTACTCACTGTTTTGGGGTCCCGGAGTGATTTCCTTGATTAACAAACCCCGGGGTGCGTTTATGTGTCGGTCATCAACACTCGCGGTTTTTGTCGATTCTGACTCGTTTCGTGTACTATAACTCACCGTTTTGGTGTCCCGAAGCGATTTCCATAGTTGTTGAACCTCAAGGTTTGCTTACATGTAGGTCATCAACAATCGCAGTTTGCGCCGATTTTGGCCCATTTCTTGCACTATTACTTAGTTTTGGGGGTCCCGCACTGATTTCCACGATTGACGAACTCCGTGGTGCGTTTACATGTTGGTCACCAACACACAATTTTGGTCGACTCTGGTCCGTTTCGTGCACTATTACTCACCGTTTTGGCGTCCTAGAGCGATTTCCATGATTGAGAATTCCCGGGGTGCGTTTGCGTGTCTGTCCTCAACGCTCATAATTTTATTCACTGTTTTGGGGTCCCGGTGTGACTTGCACAATTAACAAACCCCGGGGTGCGTTTACGTGTCGATCCTCAACACTCGCAGTTTCGACCGATTCTGGCTCATTTTGTGACACTCGCGGTTTTGGCCGATTATGGCCCGTTTCATGGACTATTACTCACTGTTTTGGGGTCCCAGAGTGATTTCCTTGATTAACAAACCCCGTGGTGCATTTATGTGTCAGTCATCAACACTCGTGGTTTTTGTCGATTCTGACTCGTTTTGTGGACTATAACTCACCGTTTTGATGTCCCGAAGCGATTTCCATAGTTGTTGAACCCCAAGGTGCACTTATATGTAGGTCATCAACAATCGCAGTTTGGGCCGATTTTGGCCCATTTCTTGGACTATTACTTAGTTTCGGGGGTCCCGTAGTGATTTCCACAATTTACGATGCCCGTGGTGCATTTACGTTTCGGTCATCAACACTCACAATTTTGGCCGATTCTGGTCCGTTTCGTGCACTATTACTCACCGCTTTGGGGTCCCAGAGCGATTTCCATGGTTGTTGAACTCCAAGGTGCACTTACGAGTCTGTCATTAACATTCACAGTTTTTGCCGATTCTGGCCCGTTTCTTGGACTATTACTCTGTTTTGGCGTCCCGGTGTGATTTCCATGATTGACGAACACCGGGGTGCGTTTATGTGTCGGTTAGCAACACTCGCATTTTGGGCCGCTTCTGGCCCGTTTCGTGGACTATTACTCACCGTTTTGGGCCCCAAAGCGATTTCCATGGTTGTTGAACCCCATGGTGCGCTTATGTGACGATCATCAACAATCGCAGTTTGTGCCGATTTTGGCCCTTTTCTTGCACTATTACTTTGTTTTGGGGGTCCCGCAGTGATTTCCACAATTGACGAACTCCGTGGTGCATTTACGTGTCGGTCAACAACACACAATTTTGGCCAACTCTGGTCTGTTTCGTGCACGATTACTCACCGTTTTCGCGTTCCAGAGCGATTTCCATGATTGACAATTCCCGGGGTGCGTTTGCGTGTCTGTCCTCAACACTCACAGTTTTGGCCAATTCTGACGCGATTCGTAAACTATTACTCAACATTTAGGGGTCCCGAAGCGATTTCCATAGTTGTTGAACCCCAAAATACATTTACGTGTCGGTCATGAACACTCACAGTTTTCACTGATTCTGGCCCGTTTCGTGGACTATTACTCACTGTTTTGGGGTCCCGGTGTGACTTGCACAATTAACAAACCCCGGGGTGCGTTTACGTGTCGATCATCAACACTCATAGTTTCGGCCGATTCTGGCTTGTTTTGTGATAATCGCGGTTTTGGCCGATTCTGGCCCGTTTCATGGACTATTACTCACTGTTTTGGCGTCCCGGAGTGATTTCCTTGATTAACAAACACCGGGGTGCGTTTATGTGTCGGTCATCAACACTCATGGTTTTTGTCAATTCTGACTCGTTTCATGGACTATTACTCACCGTTTTGGGGTCCCGAAGCGATTTCCATAGTTGGTGAACCCCAAGGTGCGCTTACATGTAGGTCATCAACAATCGCAGTTTGGGCCAATTTTGGCCCGTTTCTTGCACTATTACTTAGTTTTGGGGGTCCCGTAGTGATTTCCACGATTGACGAACTCCGTGGTGCGTTTACATGTCCGTCAACAACACACAATTTTGGTCGACTCTGGTCTGTTTCCTGCACTATTACTCACCGTTTTGGCATCCTAGAGCGATTTCCATGATTGAGAATTCCCAGGGTGCGTTTGTGTGTATGTCCTCAACACTCATAGTTTTACTCACTGTTTTGGGGTCCCGGTGTGACTTGCACAATTAACAAACCCCGGGGTGCGTTTACGTGTCGATCATCAACACTCATGGTTTTTGTCAATTCTGACTCGTTTCGTGGACTATTACTCACCGTTTTGGGGTACCGAAGCAATTTCCATGTTTGTTGAACCCCATGGTGTGCTTACGTGTCGATCATCAACAATCACAGTTTGTGCCGATTTTGGCCCTTTTCTTGCACTATTACTTTGTTTTGGGGGTCCCGCAGTGATTTCCACAATTGACGAACTCCGTGGTGCGTTTACGTGTCGGTCATCAACACACAATTTTGGCCAACTCTGGTCTGTTTCGTGCACGATTACTCACCGTTTTCGCGTTCCAGAGCGATTTCCATGATTGACAATTCGCGGGGTGCATTTGCGTGTCTGTCCTCAACACTCACAGTTTTGGCCAATTCTGACGCGATTCGTGAACTATTACTCAACATTTAGGGGTCCCGAAGCGATTTCCATAGTTGTTGAACCCCAAAATACGTTTACGTGTCGGTCATGAACACTCACAGTTTTCACTGATTCTGGCCCGTTTCGTGGACAATTACTCACTGTTTTGGGGTCCCGGAGTGATTTCTTTGATTAACAAACACCGGGGTGCTTTACATGTCGGTCATCAACACTCATGGTTTTTTTCAATTCTGACTCGTTTCGTGGACTATTACTCACCGTTTTGGGGTCCCGAAGCAATTTCCATGGTTGTTGAACCCCATGGTGTGCTTACGTGTCGATCATCAACAATCGCAGTTTGGGCCAATTTTGGCCCTTTTCTTGCACTATTACTTTGTTTTGGGGGTCCCGCAGTGATTTCCACGATTGACGAACTCCGTGGTGCGTTTACGTGTCGGTCATCAACAAACAATTTTGGCCAACTCTGGTCTGTTTCGTGCACGATTACTCACCGTTTTCGTGTTCCAGAGCGATTTCCATGATTGACAATTCCCGGGGTGCGTTTGCGTGTCTGTCCTCAACACTCACAGTTTTGGCCAATTCTGACGCGATTCGTGAACTATTACTCAACATTTAGGGGTCCCGAAGCGATTTCCATAGTTGTTGAACCCCAAAATGCGTTTACGTGTCGGTCATGAACACTCACAGTTTTCACTGATTCTGGCCCGTTTCGTGGACTATTACTCACTGTTTTGGGGTCCCGGTGTGACTTGCACAATTAACAAACCCCGGGGTGCGTTTACGTGTCGATCATCAACACTCGCAGTTTCGGCCGATTCTGGCTCGTTTTGTGACACTCGCGGTTTTGGCCGATTATGGCCCGTTTCATGGACTATTACTCACTATTTTGGGGTCCCAGAGTGATTTCCTTGATTAACAAACCCCGGGGTGCATTTATGTGTCAGTCATCAACACTCATGGTTTTTGTCGATTCTGACTCGTTTCGTGGACTATAACTCACCGTTTTGGTGTCCCGAAGCGATTTCCATAGTTGTTGAACCCCAAGGTGCACTTACATGTAGGTCATCAACAATCGCAGTTTGGGCCGATTTTGGCCCATTTCTTGGACTATTACTTAATTAGTTTTGGGGGTCCCGGAGTGATTTCCACGATTTACGATGCCCGTGGTGCATTTACGTTTCGGTCATCAACACTCACAATTTTGGCCGATTCTGGTCCGTTTCGTGCACTATTACTCACCGCTTTGGGGTCCCAGAGCGATTTCCATGGTTGTTGAACTCCAAGGTGCACTTACGAGTCTGTCATTAACATTCACATTTTTTGCCGATTCTGGCCCGTTTCTTGGACTATTACTCTGTTTTGGCGTCCCGGTGTGATTTCCATGATTGACGAACACCGGGGTGCGTTTATGTGTCGGTTAGCAACACTCGCATTTTGGGCCGCTTCTGGCCCGTTTTGTGGACTATTACTCACCGTTTTGGGCCCCAAAGCGATTTCCATGGTTGTTGAACCCCATGGTGCGCTTATGTGACGATCATCAACAATCGCAGTTTGTGCCGATTTTGGCCCTTTTCTTGCACTATTACTTTGTTTTGGGGGTCCCGCAGTGATTTCCACAATTGACGAACTCCGTGGTGCGTTTATGTGTCGGTCATCAACACACAATTTTGGCCAACTCTGGTCTGTTTCGTGCACGATTACTCACCGTTTTCGCGTTCCAATGCGATTTCCATGATTGACAATTCCCGGGGTGCGTTTGCGTGTCTGTCCTCAACACTCACAGTTTTGGCCAATTCTGACGCGATTCGTAAACTATTACTCAACATTTAGGGGTCCCGAAGCGATTTCCATAGTTGTTGAACCCCAAAATACGTTTACGTGTCGGTCAGGAACACTCACAGTTTTCACTAATTCTGGCCCGTTTCGTGGACTATTACTCACTGTTTTGGGGTCCCGGTGTGACTTGCACAATTAACAAACCCCGGGGTGCGTTTACGTGTCGATCATCAACATTCACAGTTTCGGCCGATTCTGGCTTGTTTTGTGATAATCGCGGTTTTGGACGATTCTGGCCCGTTTCATGGACTATTACTCACTGTTTTGGCGTCCCGGAGTGATTTCCTTGATTAACAAACACCGAGGTGCGTTTACGTGTCGGTCATCAACACTCATGGTTTTTGTCAATTCTGACTCGTTTCATGGACTATTACTCACCGTTTTGGGGTCCCGAAGCGATTTCCATAGTTGGTGAACCCCAAGGTGCGCTTACATGTAGGTCATCAACAATCGCAGTTTGGGCCAATTTTGGCCCGTTTCTTGCACTATTACTTAGTTTTGGGGGTCCCGTAGTGATTTCCACGATTGACGAACTCCGTGGTGCGTTTACATGTCCGGCAACAGCACACAATTTTGGTCGACTCTGGTCTGTTTCCTGCACTATTACTCACCGTTTTGGCATCCTAGAGCGATTTCCATGATTGAGAATTCCCAGGGTGCGTTTGCGTGTATGTCCTCAACACTCATAGTTTTACTCACTGTTTTGGGGTCCCGATGTGACTTGCACAATTAACAAACCCCGGGGTGCGTTTACGTGTCGATCATGAACACTCACAGTTTCGGCCAATTCTGGCTCATTTTGTGACACTCGCGGTTTTGGCCGATTCTGGCCCGTTTCGTGGACTATTGCTCACTGCTTTGGGGTCCTGGTGTGATTTACCTGATTAACAAACCCCGGGGTGCGTTTACGTGTCGGTCATCAACACTCATGATTTTTGTCGATTCTGACTCGTTTCGTGGACTATAACTCACCGTTTTGGTGTCCCGAAGCGATTTCCATAGTTGTTGAACCACAAGGTGCACTTACATGTAGGTCATCAACAATCGCAGTTTGGGCCGATTTTGGCCCATTTCTTGGACTATTACTTAATTAGTTTCGGGGGTCCCGGAGTGATTTCCATGATTTACGATGCCCGTGGTGCATTTACGTTTCGGTCATCAACGCTCACAATTTTGGCCGATTCTGGTCCGTTTCGTGCACTATTACTCACCGCTTTGGGGTCCCAGAGCGATTTCCATGGTTGTTGAACTCCAAGGTGCACTTACGAGTCTGTCATTAACATTCACAGTTTTTGCCGATTCTGGCCCGTTTCTTGGACTATTACTCTGTTTTGGCGTCCCGGTGTGATTTCCATGATTGACGAACACCGGGGTGCGTTTATGTGTCGGTTAGCAACACTCGCATTTTGGGCCGCTTCTGGCCCGTTTTGTGGACTATTACTCACCGTTTTGGGCCCCAAAGCGATTTCCATGGTTGTTGAACCCCATGGTGCGCTTATGTGACGATCATCAACAATCGCAGTTTGTGCCGATTTTGGCCCTTTTCTTGCACTATTACTTTGTTTTGGGGGTCCCGCAGTGATTTCCACAATTGACGAACTCCGTGGTGCGTTTACGTGTCGGTCATCAACACACAATTTTGGCCAACTCTGGTCTGTTTCGTGCACGATTACTCACCGTTTTCGCGTTCCAGAGCGATTTCCATGATTGACAATTCCCGGGGTGCGTTTGCGTGTCTGTCCTCAACACTCACAGTTTTGGCCAATTCTGACGCGATTCGTAAACTATTACTCAACATTTAGGGGTCCCGAAGCGATTTCCATAGTTGTTGAACCCCAAAATACGTTTACGTGTCGGTCAGGAACACTCACAGTTTTCACTGATTCTGGCCCGTTTCGTGGACTATTACTCACTGTTTTGGGGTCCCGGTGTGACTTGCACAATTAACAAACCCCGGGGTGCGTTTACGTGTCAATCATCAACATTCACAGTTTCGGCCGATTCTGGCTTGTTTTGTGATAATCGCGGTTTTGGCCGATTCTGGCCCGTTTCATGGACTATTACTCACTGTTTTGGCGTCCCGGAGTGATTTCCTTGATTAACAAACACCGAGGTGCGTTTACGTGTCGGTCATCAACACTCATGGTTTTTGTCAATTCTGACTCGTTTCATGGACTATTACTCACCGTTTTCGGGTCCCGAAGCGATTTCCATAGTTGGTGAACCCCAAGGTGCGCTTACATGTAGGTCATCAACAATCGCAGTTTGGGCCAATTTTGGCCCGTTTCTTGCACTATTACATAGTTTTGGGGGTCCCGTAGTGATTTCCACGATTGACGAACTCCGTGGTGCGTTTACATGTCCGTCAACAGCACACAATTTTGGTCGACTCCGGTCTGTTTCCTGCACTATTACTCACCGTTTTGGCATCCTAGAGCGATTTCCATGATTGAGAATTCCCAGGGTGCGTTTGCGTGTATGTCCTCAACACTCATAGTTTTACTCACTGTTTTGGGGTCCCGGTGTGACTTGCACAATTAACAAACCCCGGGGTGCGTTTACGTGTCGATCATCAACACTCACAGTTTTGGCCAATTCTGGCTCATTTTGTGACACTCGCGGTTTTGGCCGATTCTGGCCCGTTTCGTGGACTATTGCTCACTGCTTTGGGGTCCCGGTGTGATTTCCCTGATTAACAAACCCCGGGGTGCGTTTACGTGTCGGTCATCAACACTCATGGTTTTTGTCAATTCCGACTCGTTTCGTGGACTATTACTCACCGTTTTGGGGTACCGAAGCAATTTCCTTGGTTGTTGAACCCCATGGTGTGCTTACGTGTCGATCATCAACAATCGCAGTTTGTGCCGATTTTGGCCCTTTTCTTGCACTATTACTTTGTTTTGGGGGTCCCGCAGTGATTTCCACAATTGACGAACTCCGTGGTGCGTTTACGTGTCGGTCATCAACACACAATTTTGGCCAACTCTGGTCTGTTTCGTGCACGATTACTCACGTTTTCGCGTTCCAGAGCGATTTCCATGATTGACAATTCGCGGGGTGCATTTGCGTGTCTGTCCTCAACACTCACAGTTTTGGCCAATTCTGACGCGATTCGTGAACTATTACTCAACATTTAGGGGTCCCGAAGCAATTTCCATAGTTGTTGAACCCCAAAATACGTTTACGTGTCGGTCATGAACACTCACAGTTTTCACTGATTCTGGCCCTATTCGTGGACTATTACTCACTGTTTTGGGTTCCCGGAGTGATTTCTTTGATTAACAAACACCGGGGTGCTTTACGTGTCGGTCATCAACACTCATGGTTTTTTTCAATTCTGACTCGTTTCGTGGACTATTACTCACCGTTTTGGGGTCCCAAAGCAATTTCCATGGTTGTTGAACCCCATGGTGTGCTTACGTGTCGATCATCAACAATCGCAGTTTGGGCCAATTTTGGCCCTTTTCTTGCACTATTACTTTGTTTTGGGGGTCCCGCAGTGATTTCCACGATTGACGAACTCCGTGGTGCGTTTACATGTCGGTCATCAACAAACAATTTTGGCCAACTCTGGTCTGTTTCGTGCACGATTACTCACCGTTTTCGCGTTCCAGAGCGATTTCCATGATTGACAATTCCCGGGGTGCGTTTGCGTGTCTGTCCTCAACACTCACAGTTTTGGCCAATTCTGACGCGATTCGTGAACTATTACTCAACATTTAGGGGTCCCGAAGCGATTTCCATAGTTGTTGAACCCCAAAATGCGTTTACGTGTCGGTCATGAACACTCACAGTTTTCACTGATTCTGGCCCGTTTCGTGGACTATTACTCACTGTTTTGGGGTCCCGGTGTGACTTGCACAATTAACAAACCCCGGGGTGCGTTTACGTGTCGATCATCAACATTCACAGTTTCGGCCGATTCTGGCTCGTTTTGTGACACTCGCGGTTTTGGCCAATTATGGCCCGTTTCATGGACTATTACTCATTGTTTTGGGGTCCCAGAGTGATTTCCTTGATTAACAAACACCGGGGTGCATTTATGTGTCAGTCATCAACACTCGTGGTTTTTGTCGATTCTGACTCGTTTCGTGGACTATAACTCACCGTTTTGGTGTCCCGAAGCGATTTCCATAGTTGGTGAACCCCAAGGTGCACTTACATGTAGGTCATCAACAATCGCAGTTTGGGCCGATTTTGGCCCATTTCTTGGACTATTACTTAGTTTCGGGGGTCCCGGAGTGATTTCCACGATTTACGATGCCCGTGGTGCATTTACGTTTCGGTCATCAACACTCACAATTTTGGCATATTCTGGTCTGTTTCGTGCACTATTACTCACCGCTTTGGGGTCCCAGAGCGATTTCCATGGTTGTTGAACTCCAAGGTGCACTTACGAGTCTGTCATTAACATTCACAGTTTTTGCCGATTCTGGCCCGTTTCTTAGACTATTACTCTGTTTTGGCGTCCCGGTGTGATTTCCATGATTGACGAACACCGGGGTGCGTTTATGTGTCGGTTAGCAACACTCACATTTTGGGCCGCTTCTGGCCCGTTTTGTGGACTATTACTCACCGTTTTGGGCCCCAAAGCGATTTCCATGGTTGTTGAACCCCATGGTGCGCTTATGTGACAATCATCAACAATCGCAGTTTGTGCCGATTTTGGCCCTTTTCTTGCACAATTTTGGCCAACTCTGGTCTGCTTCGTGCACGATTACTCACCGTTTTCGCGTTCCAGAGCGATTTCCATGATTGACAATTCCCGGGGTGCGTTTGCGGGTCTGTCCTCAACACTCACAGTTTTGGCCAATTCTGACGCGATTCGTAAACTATTACTCAACATTTAGGGGTCCCGAAGCGATTTCCATAGTTGTTGACCCCCAAAATACGTTTACGTGTCGGTCATGAACACTCACAGTTTTCACTGATTCTGGCCCGTTTCGTGGACTATTACTCACTGTTTTGGGGTCCCGGAGTGACTTGCACAATTAACAAACCCCGGGGTGCGTTTACGAGTCGATCATCAACACTCGCAGTTTCGACCGATTCTGGCTCGTTTTGTGACACTCGCGGTTTTGGCCGATTATGGCCCGTTTCATGGACTAGTACTCACTGTTTTGGGGTCCCAGAGTGATTTCCTTGATTAACAAACCCCGGGGTGCATTTATGTGTCAGTCATCAACACTCGTGGTTTTTGTCGATTCTGACTCGTTTCGTGGACTATAACTCACCGTTTTCGTGTCCCGAAGCGATTTCCGTAGTTGGTGAACCCCAAGGTGCACTTACATGTAGGTCATCAACACTCGCAGTTTGGGCCGATTTTGGCCCATTTCTTGGACTATTACTTAGTTTCGGGGGTCCCGCAGTGATTTCCACAATTGACGAACTCCGTGGTGCGTTTACGTGTCGGTCATCAACACACAATTTTGGCCAACTCTGGTCTGTTTCGTGCACGATTACTCACCGCTTTCGCGTTCCAGAGCGATTTCCATGATTGACAATTCGCGGGGTGCATTTGCGTGTCTGTCCTCAACACTCACAGTTTTGGCCAATTCTGACGCGATTCGTGAACTATTACTCAACATTTAGGGGTCCCGAAGCGATTTCCATAGTTGTTGAACCCCAAAATACGTTTACGTGTCGGTCATGAACACTCACAGTTTTCACTGATTCTGGCCCGTTTCGTGGACTATTACTCACTGTTTTGGGGTCCCGGTGTGACTTGCACAATTAACAAACCCCGGGGTGCGTTTACGTGTCGATCATCAACACTCGCAGTTTCGGCCGATTCGGGCTCGTTTTGTGGCACTCGCAGTTTTGGCCGATTCTGGCCCGTTTCATGGACTATTACTCACTGTTTTGGGGTCCCGGAGTGCTTTCCTTGATTAACAAACCCCGGGGTGCGTTTATGTGTCGGTCATCAACACTCGTGGTTTTTTGTCGATTCTGACTCGTTTCGTGGACTATAACTCACCGTTTTGGTGTCCCGAAGCGATTTCCATAATTGTTGAACCCCAAGGTGCACTTACATGTAGGTCATCAACAATCGCAGTTTGGGCCGATTTTGGCCCATTTCTTGGACTATTACTTAGTTTCGGGGGTCCCGGAGTAATTTCCACGATTTACGATGCCCGTGGTGCATTTACATTTCGGTCATCAACACTCACAATTTTGGCCGATTCTGGTCCGTTTCGTGCACTATTACTCGCCGATTTGGGGTCCCAGAGCGATTTCCATGGTTGTTGAACTCCAAGGTGCACTTACGAGTCTGTCATTAACATTCACAGTTTTTGTCGATTCTGGCCCGTTTCTTGGACTATTACTCTGTTTTGGCGTCCCGGTGTGATTTCCATGATTGACGAACACCGGGGTGCGTTTATGTGTCGGTTAGCAACACTCGCATTTTGGGCCGCTTCTGGCCCGTTTCGTGGACTATTACTCACCGTTTTGGGCCCCAAAGCGATTTCCATGGTTGTTGAACCCCATGGTGCGCTTATGTGACGATCATCAACAATCGCAGTTTGGGCCGATTTTGGCCCGTTTCTTGCACTATTACTTAGTTTTGGGGGTCCCGCTGTGATTTCCACGAGTGACGAACTCCATGGTGCGCTTACATGTCGGTCACCAACACACAATTTTGGTCGACTCTGGTCCATTTCGTGCACTATTACTCACCGTGTTGGCGTCCAAGAGCGATTTCCATGATTAAAATTCCCGGGGTGCGTTTGCGTGTCTGTCCTCAACACTCACAGTTTTGGCCAATTCTGACGTGATTCGTGAACTATTACTCAACATTTAGGGGTCCCGAAGCGATTTCCATAGTTGTTGAACCCCAAAATCCGTTTACGTGTCTGTCATGAACACTCACAGTTTTGACCGTTTCTGGCCCGTTTCGTGGACTATTACTCACTGTTTTGGGGTCCCGCTGTGACTTGCACAATTAACAAACCCCGGGGTGCGTTTACGTGTCGATCATCAACACTCGCAGTTTCGGCCTATTCTGGCTCGTTTTCTGACACTCGCGGTTTTGGCCGATTCTGACCCGTTTCATGGACTATTACTCACTATTTTGGGGTCCCGGAGTGATTTCCTTTATTAACAAACCCCGGGGTGCGTTTATGTGTCGGTCATCAACACTATTGGTTTTTCTAGATTCTGACTCATTTCGTGGACTATTACTCACCGTTTTGGTGTCCCGAAGCGATTTCCATAGTTGTTTGAACCCCAAGGTGCACTTATATGTAGGTCATCAACAATCGCAGTTTGGGCCGATTTTCGCCCATTTCCTGGACTATTACTTAGTTTCGAGGGTCCCAGAGTGATTTCCACGATTTACGAACCCCGTGGTGCGTTTATGTTTCGGTCATTAACGCTCACAATTTTGGCCGATTCTGGTCCGTTTCGTGCACTATTACTCACCGCTTTGGGGTCCGAGAGCTATTTCCCTGGTTCTTGAACTCCAAGGTGCACTTACGTGTTTGTCATGAACATTCATAGTTTTTGCCGATTCTGGCCCGTTTCTAGGACTATTACTCTGTTTTGGCGGCCCGTTGTGATTTCCATGATTGACGAACACCGGGGTGCGTATATGTGTCGGTTAGCAACACTTGCATTTTGTGCCGCTTCTGGCCCGTTTCGTGGACTATTACTCACCGTTTTGGGGCCCCAAAGCGATTTCCATGGTTGTTGATCCCCATGGTGTGCTTACGTGTCGATCATCAACAATCGCAGTTTGAGCCGATTTTGGCCTGTTTCTTGCACTATTACTTTGTTTTGGGGGTCCCGAAGTGATTTCCACGATTGACAAACTCCGTGGTGCGTTTACGTGTCGGTCATCAACACCCAATTTTGGCCAACTCCAGTCTGTTTCGTGCACGATTACTCTCCATTTTGGCGTCCCAGAGCGATTTCCATGATTGACAATTCCCGGGGTGCATTTGCGTGTCTGTCCTCAACACTCACAGTTTTGGCCAATTCTGACGCGATTTGTGAACTATTACTCAACATTTAGGGGTCCCGAAGCGATTTCCATAGTTTTTGAACCCCAAAATGCATTTACGTGTCGGTCATGAACACTCATAGTTTTGGCCGATTATGGCCCGTTTCGTGGACTATTACTCACTGTTTTGAGGTCTCGGTGTGACTTGCACAATTAACAAACCCCGGGGTGCGTTTATGTGTCGATCATCAACACTCGTGGTTTGTTGTCGATTCTCACTCGTTTCGTGGTCTATTACTCACCGTTTTGGGGTTCCGAAGCGATTTCCATAGTTGTTGAACCCCAAGGTGCGCTTACCTGTAGGTCATCAACAATCGCAGTTTGGGCCGATTTTTGCCCATTTCTTGGACTCTTACTTAGTTTTGGGGGTTCCGGAGTGATTTCCACGATTTACAAACCCCGTGGTGCATTTACGTTTCGGTCATCAACACTCACATTTTTTGCCAATTCTGGTCCGTTTCATGCACTATTACTCACCGCTTTGGGGGTCCCAGAGCGATTTCCATGGATGTCGTGGAATTAACACGTCAGATGTCCTTAGTGTCAGGACTTAGTCGCGAGGCCAACGCATCTATGTGGTAGCTTGAGAGGGGTTGATCGGGACGAGAGACGCAATACACAAGACAAGGGTTTAGACAGCTTCGGGCCCGGGAAAATCATCCGGTAAAAACCCTACAAGCTGTTTGAGGCTAGATCTCATTATCATCACGAGGGAGTTGCCGTAGACCGGCTCTCCTCTAGTTGTGTCTAGCCCTAGAGATTGTTTCTTGCCTGTCCCCCTTTGGGGTGCCCTGCCCCTCCTTATATAAGTTAGAGGGGGGGCTTACATGTAGAGTCCTTTTAGGATTAGGACTAGTCTCCGTTCTAGTACAAACCGGATATAAGTCCGGGTCTTCCTTGTAGAGTAAATATTCCTCACGCCTTTTCTCTTAACCGGCCCACCATATCGTGATCCGGCCATCCATAAACCGCCCGTTGGGCCACCGGGTCTTGTCGCTCCTGTGACCCGCCTGCCGGATTACCAATGAATCGTAAACCGCCATGTCCAAGTGGGTCGCCAGTGAATCGCCAAACTCTAGCCGGGTCATACATCCGGCGGTTTATACCGCGGGGTATATCCCCGACATTAGCCCCTAGTTTAATTTGGATTCATCCATGTTAAACTGATCTGCAACAAGAACAAATTTGTCGGGTTGTGCTCCAGTTTAAATATTCTTGTAAACCGGCACTTGATCATCCTTAAATCCTTGTCACTTCCTTCTTATAGAAAATCCGGTTTAATAGGCCGGCTTCATAATCAACTTGCTGACATTACTTTGTCACAGAGAAATGTTGTGAAGAATAACTTCTTTGACTCATCTCCTAATGACTTAACAAAAATAATGGCTCTTGAAATCCTCATCTGATCTTCAGCCGGTTTAAGAATGTAGAACTTGCCGGTTTATAAATATTGATTGCACTGGGTCATACTTGTAGTCAACATCCAGCTTGAAAATATACCTCTTATATGACTATCACTTGTAACTCCCAAATCTTAAGAAGATAGCATAGCAACAGCTTAAGACTTCCTTTAATATAAATATCACAATCTTGAAGAAATCCAGGTTGTTCATCTCAATCATTAGTCAGAATTGAGTATTCCATATATGTAGCCCCCAAGTGCCGGGTTGTCATGCTTGCAGCAACCTGGGACTTGTAATTTCCTCATGCTCATAAAAACTTCAACCAGTGTAGCCCCCAAGGGCCCGGTCATTATGCAATAATGAGCAGGGACTTTTTAAATATAATCATGTAATCTTTGAACAGCAAGGGTGTAGCCCCCAAGGGCCGGCTCAGTAAGATAATATTGAGCTGGGACTTTGATATATACTTCAATGAAAATAACATCATATGATGTAATCCCCATCATGGGGCATGAATTGTTTGACAGAAGCAATTGGTAGCCCCCAAGGGCCGGCTCATTATAATGTGATGAGTCGGGTCTTCAATAAGATGAACAAAGAATGACTTTGCATTAGCCCCCAAGTGTCATGGTGCATGCTTGCAGTGACATGAGAGTTGCATATTTGATGTAATCTCAACTTAAATAATGTAGCCCCCAAGTGCCGGGTTGTAAGCCTACAGCAACTCGGGACTATTCCTTCAATTGTAGAATAAAAATCATATCCATTGATAATATGATAGCCATTGCGCTAAAGCGACTTTGAAAACCTTAATCATAATACTGGTTATTGATAACCATAATAGAAATCCATCCATGTTGGCTATTTGAATAATATACCCAATGATTTATAAGTGCTTAATTCCAATGGCGCAATCCAAATATATGCTGGCGACTTATAGTCCAAAGCCAGGCCGGCTTAATAAACACCGGATTATATGCTTTGACAACTTGTGTCTACATACAACAAGTTTAAAGTGTCCTGGCGGTTTACCACCGGATGGGTCATAATGCCCAACTTATAACCCAGGTTTATAACCAAGGCTGCACTTAAGAATAACCAAATATGAAATACATCATACCTGTGACATTGAATCACATCATTGGTTTACCAACTTTTTGTAGTAAGGGTGATAACCGAAATCTTGAGTATGATAACTCCCCTCATATTTTCCCGGGTTTGTTATAAAACCGTGTCATAGATTAAGTCATATTGGGTGATGATTCACGCCAGATGGTCCGGGCTGTTAACAGGGAGTCAACGCCAAGCCAGGTTAAGAAACTCCGGTTTAAAATTAAGGTCTGTCAACGTGTAGTTGCAAACCAAGCCGGTTTAAAGAATACCGGGCTAAGAAGATGACTAATCAAGCCAAGAAAATCGGTTTAACATAAAATTCAGCCAAATCTCAAATGAAACCGTGTAGTCGAGGCTTTTTGGGGGCTGCCAGGCCCAAATTCGAGGCTTTTTGTGGGCTGCCAGGCCACTGAGTTGAACCATTTAACGAAGACCTTTAAGATAGACCTCCAACTAGCCAATCAGCATTTTAACTTTGACAAGTGCAGGGTCTCAAGGAGAGTAACTGTCAAACATTCGGAGGACCCTGCCAGGATGACCTGGATAGGAGTGTGTTACTTGATGAAGGCAGGTTAACCCGGGGTTTTAGGTAAATATACCAGGCTTCCAAGCTGTGGGTCGATACCCAGCTACAAGGGTCCATTCAAACTTCTTGGTATTGGACCAAGGAGCCCCCAAGTAACGTGATGAGCTGTGCTCATTAGGTGCCTATGTTTGAGTTGTGCATAGCATCGAAACTCTCTTTGGCCCTTTGGGTGTGAAGCTCCCATGCTTTGTGGCGTGATAGCCGGTTTAACAGGTAGTACTCCGCTTTGTCAGCTGAAGCCCCCATGTGATATATTTCTGAGCGATGCTCGCCGGGTGCCTATGTTTGAGTTGTACTGTGCAACAAACTCTCTTTGGCCCCTTACGATAATATTGGCTTGATAGCTGCATCAAGAGGGTAACAACGCCACGTTCTCTTTGGTGAATACACCTATGTTTGAACAGGAAGCCCGCAAGTGATCATATGAAGATGAGCCCATAAGGCAGGATACCCATGTTTGAACCGCGCGTTAGGGCAGCAGGTCCTCTTCGGCAACCTTTAAATTTTTGCATGAAATAAATTCTTCTTGAACCGGGATTTTTGAACCAGATATTGAAAGCGTCAGGGCTTTATGCGAGACATCTTTTCCTTGAACCGGATTTTAAACCGGAATCTTCATTTTCAGCCAGAAATTTTCTGATGGCCTTTAAACTCTAACTTGCGAGAAGTTAATTCCTTTTTGAACCGGACATTTTTAAAACGGATTTGAGAGCTTCAGAGCTTTGTGGGAGAACAGATTTCTCTTGAACTGGACTGTAAACTGGATATTTGAGAGCTTCAGTGAGACTGACTTCCCTTGAGCTGGATTGTAAACCGGAATCCTTTCTGATAACCCGGAACTTCTTCATTGAGCCAGGATTTTGTAAATGTCATGTACTTTCTATGCCGGAAATTTTCTGACGGCCTTTAAATTTTCATGAATATAACAGTAGCCTCCAGGACCGGGTTATCCTTCCCTCCATCGTCCTGGGGTTCTTAAATTTGCTAAAACTGGCAAGATTGGCTAAGTCATGTCATCGTAGCCCCCAAGTCTCAAAGGTGACTCGAGGAGTTGGCTTGAGACTCTCCGTGTTTGACCATAGCAGAAGGTGTATATCATTGATGTTGATAATGCGAGGTGAATCCACACAAAGTTGAGGTGACTGTGGCGGGTTATAAATGATCCCGTATGAGCCGTGTCAGCAACTCGACCAATGGTTCCTTTCAACTGGCGATTTGAAGTTAACCAAACTGTAGTGGCGGCGACTTGTGCGCCTGCCCATTGAGAAATCCACTACAGACGGCGGTTGATAGTATATGGTAATTTGCCTCCATTTGTTAAAAGAAAAACAGGCTACCCAAACTGTAACTTGCCCATACTCAATAAACAGCTCGTGCAGACAGGTGCGGCCCGGTATGTTGATGTAGAGCAGACTGTGGGGGACGGCGGCCTGTGCATGCGTTATTGGATAATCCGCATGGTCCTGACGAGTTGACGCGGATTGGATCGTGATATAAACCGGCATGGGTTATCCAATAGCTCAGCGGTATAATAATCCCTGATATGTTAGCCAGAAAATATCCACCGCGGAGTTCGACGATCACTACCGTGAAACTGAAATCCATCATGAGCAAGTCAGCCATGCGAGCAGACAGTTGAACCGGCCGCGGTGTTGTAAACCGGTGCGGACGAGCAAGTTATCCTCCGCGTTGTAAACCGGTGCAGACGCATGAACCGGTGGCCAGGGCAGACGGGCGAATCGTCCGTGGTGTTGCAAGGTGGTGCGTTGATGTAACCCGGCCTGCTATACGCGTGTCCGTGAATGGTATAAAAATTGTCCTGTGTAAAAATATTACAGGACAGAGTAATTGTTCTTTGACAAAAAACAATAAGTGTTTAATACATAAATTTAGATGAATATCACCTGATGTTTGGGGCAGACAGTACAACCACCGAAGTATCAGAAGCGGCTTCGGAATGATGAATCAGACGCGGCCTTGCAAGCCGGCACAAACGAGCCAGTTGTCCTCCGTGTTATAAACCGGTGCGGACGCGTAAACCCGCGGCGAGGGTGGACGGGCGAGTCATTCGTGATGTTGTAAGGTGGCACGGACGGGCAAGTTGGCCGGCGCGTTGATGTAAAATGGACCGCGATACGTGTGTCCGTGAAGCTGCGCGGCACAGCCCAACGTGCCTCCGAACTATAATACCACCCCTTTTTTTAATAGCCTTCCTACATAAAAATATTACAGGCCAGAGTAATTGTCTTCGGATGAATTAATATGTACTTATAAAATACATGAGAAAAATAACACCTGGTATTTTTTGCCGGATGAATACGGACAGTGGATAATGCTGGATGAATAATTAGCCGCATATAACCGAGGCATACGTCTATCTCCATGTAGCATTACCACCCACTTGGGTTGCTTTTGTCTTTTCCTACTTTTCTGATTAATGATTGCCCTTGATTGTCTTGGAATTTGCGTTGATGGGCTTAATGCTCATTAGTACGACCTGACGCATGTGGACTGCACCGCTGCCACCATTGCTGATCACCGTAGGAGACTGGTAATCGGAGTCCCTTCGTCCGGACGCGGTGATTTACTGACAAGAATCTCGCCTGTACATTAATCCGACCACGACTCGTTGGAACTTCTGTCGGTTTCGGCGAGGCGCCGCATTAGTAGTAAAAATTTACCTCGTCTCTGATTGGAATCAAGGAGTGGATTGTTTTTGGTTTAGTGCTACAAAGCAACGTCTGCACCTCGGGCTTGCTGCTCCTTGTCTGATTCGAATTTAATGGTACTTTTAACAGGAAAAACGACAAGCCTGACCAATACACAGACATATTCTTGGCCACATGATGCCACCTATTCCTTTGATTGACTGATTCGTTGTTGTGACGTACGCGTGTTCTCTGGTCACTTCTGGTGGCCTTTGCGGCGATTTAGCAGATGACTTCCGGTCTTGGCGATTTGCACTTTTATTCGAAAAACCCAGTCGATCTCGGCCTCGGCACCGTTCCAAAACTGACTTGATTCAAGATCGTGAGATCGTGTGCGGTGATGCGCTGATGTAACCCTAATTTCACTTGAATTTCAATCTCATACTGCCAGCTCCAAAGTTAATCACAATCTTGACCACAGAAAATATGAATTTTGCCGACTTTTTCCAAGGTTGCCGGATTATCCTGCGTGATTGCTCCTTGCTGGCTCTTCTTCATCTGGAAACTGCAAACTTCTCAATCCCTGTGAGAGATCCCTCCAAGAACTCAACACCACCGTGCGCGAGCCCCAAGGTGGGCGCCAACTGTCGTGGAATTAACACGTCAGATGTCCTTAGTGTCAGGACTTAGTCGCAAGGCCAACGCATCTATGTGGTAGCTTGAGAGGGGTTGACCGGGATGAGAGACGCAATACACAAGACAAGGGTTTAGACAGCTTCGGGCCCCGGGAAACATCATCCGGTAAAAACCCTAGATGCTGTTTGAGGCTAGATCTCATTATCATCACGAGGGAGTCGCCGTAGACCGGCTCTCCTCTAGTTGTGTCTAGCCCTAGAGATTGTTTCTTGCCTGTCCCCCTTTGGGGTGCCCTGCCCCTCCTTGTATAAGTTAGAGGGGGCGGCTTACATGTAGAGTCCTTTTAGGATTAGGACTAGTCTCCCTTCTAATACAAACAGGATATAAGTCCGGGTCTTCCTTGTAGAGTAAATATTCCTCACGCCTTTTCTCGTAAACCGGCCCACCATACAGTTATCCGGCCATCCATAAACCGCCCGTTGGGCCACCGGGTCTTGTCGCTCCTGTGACCCGCCTGCCGGATTACCAATGAATCGTAAACCGCCATGTCCAAGTGGGTCGCCAGTGAATCGCCAAACTCTAGCCAGGTCATACATCCGGCGGTTTATACCGCGGGGTATATCCCCGACAATGGTTATTGAACTCCAAGGTGCACTTACGTGTCTGTCATCAAAATTCATAGTTTTTGCCGATTCTGGCCCATTTCTTGGAATATTACTCTGTTTTGGCGTCCCGGTGTGATTTCCATGATTGACGAACACCGGGGTGCGTTTATGTGTCGGTTAGCAAGACTCTCATTTTGGGCCGCTTCTGGCCCGTTTCGTGGACTATTACTCACTGTTTTGGGGCCCCAAAGCGATTTCCATTGTTGTTGAACCCCATGGTGCACTTACGTGTCGATTATCAACAATCACAGTTTGGGCCGATTTCGGCCCGTTTCTTGCACTATTACTTAGTTTTGGGGGTCCCGCAGTGATTTCCACGATTGACGAACTCCGTGGTGCGTTTACATGTCGGTCATCAACACACAATTTTGGTCGACTCTGGTCCGTTTCGTGCACTATTACTCATCGTTTTGGCGTCCCATAGCTATTTCCATGATTGAGAATTCCCCGGGTGCGTTTATGTGTCGGTTAGCAACACTCGCATTTTGTGCCGCTTCTGGCCCGTTTCGTGGACTATTACTCACCGTTTTGGGGCCCCAAAGAAATTTCCATGGTTGTTGAACCCCATGGTGTGCTTACGTGTCGATCATCAACAGTCGTAGTTTGGGTCGATTTTGGCCCGTTTCTTGCACTATTACTTTTTTTTGGGGGTCCCGCAATGATTTCCACGATTGATGAACTCCGTGGTGCGTTTACGTGTCGGTTATCAACACACAATTTTGGCCGACTATGGTATGTTTCGAGCACGATTACTCACCATTTTGGCGACCCAGAGCGATTTCCATGATTGACAATTCCGGGGGTGCATTTGCGTGTCTGTCCTGAATACTCACAGTTTTGGCCAATTCTGACGCGATTCGTGAACTATTACTCAACATTTAGGGGTCCCGAAGTGATTTCCATAGTTTTTGAACCGATAATGCGTCTACGTGTCGGTCATGAACACTCACAGTTTTGGCCGATTCTGGCTCGTTTTGTGACACTCGCGGTTTTGGCAGATTCTGGCCCGTTTCATGGACTATTACTCACTGTTTTGGGATCCCGGAGTGATTTCCTTTATTAACAAACCCCGCGGTGCGTTTACGTGTCGGTCATCAGCACTCGTGGTTTTTGTCGATTCTGACTCGATTCGTGGACTATTACTCACCGTTTTGGGGTCCCGAAGCGATTTCCATGGTTGTTGAACCCCAAGGTGCGCTTACATGTAGGTCATCAACAATCGCAGTTTGGGCCGATTTTGGCCCATTTCTTGGACTATTACTTAGTTTTGATGGTCCCAGAGTGATTTCCACGATTTGCGAACCCCGTGGTGCGTTTACGTTTCGGTCATCAACACTCATAATTTTGGCCGATTCTGGTCCGTTTCATGCACTATTACTCACTGCTTTGGGGTCCCAGAGCAATTTCCATGGTTGTTGAACTCCAAGGTGCACTTATGTGTTTGTCATCAACATTCACTGTTTTTGTCGATTCTGTCCTGTTTCTTGGACTATTACTCTGTTTTGGCGGCCCGGTGTGATTTCCATGATTGACGAACACCGGGGTGCGTTTATGTGTCAGTTAGCAACACTCGCATTTTGTGCCGCTTCTGGCCCGTTTCGTGGACTATTACTCACTGTTTTGGAGCCCCAAAGCGATTTCCATGGTTGTTGAACCCCATGGTGTGCTTACGTGTCGATCATCAACAATCGTAGTTTGGGTCGATTTTGGCCCGTTGCTTGCACTATTACTTTGTTTTGGGGGTCCCGCAGTGATTTCCACGATTGACGAACTCCGTGGTGCGTTTACGTGTCGGTTATCGACACACAATTTTTGCCGACTATGGTATGTTTCGTGCACAATTACTCAGCATTTTGGCATCCCAGAGCGATTTCCATGATTGAAAATTCCCGGGGTGCGTTTCCATGTCTGTCCTCAATACTCACAGTTTTGGCCAATTCTGACGCGATTCGTGAACTATTACTCAACATTTAGGGGTCCCGAAGCGATTTCCATAGTTTTTGAACCCCATAATGCGTCTACGTGTTGGTCATGAACACTCACAGTTTTGGCTGATTCTGGCCCGTTTCGTGGACTATTACTCACTGTTTTGGGGTCCCGGTGTGACTTGCACAATTAACAAACCCCGGGGTGCGTTTACGTGTCGATCATCAACACTCGCAGTTTCGGCCGATCTGGCTCGTTTTGTGACACTCGCGGTTTTGGCCGATTCTGGCCCGTTTCATGGACTATTGCTCACTGCTTTGGGGTCCCGGAGTAATTTCCTTGATTAACAAACCCCGGGGTGCGTTTACGTGTCGGTCATCAACACTCGTGGTTTTTTGTCGCTTCTGACTCGATTTGGGGACTATTACTCACCGTTTTGGGGTTCCGAAGCGATTTCCATAGTTGTTGAACCCCAAGGTGCGCTTACATGTAGGTCATCAACAATCGCAGTTTGGGCCGATTTTGGCCCATTTCTTGGACTATTACTTAGTTTCGGGGGTCCCGTAGTGATTTCCACGATTTACGAACCCCGTGCTGCGTTTACGTTTCGGTCATCAACGCTCACAATTTTTGCCGATTCTGGTCCGTTTCATGCACTATTACTCACCGCTTTGGGGTCCCAAAGCGATTTCCATGGTTGTTGAACATCAAGGTGCACTTACGTGTCTGCCATCAACATTCATAGTTTTTGCCGATTCTGGCCCGTTTCTTGGACTATTACTCTGTTTTGGCGTCCCGGTGTGATTTCCATGATTGACGAACACCGGGGTGCGTTTATGTGTCGGTTAGCAGGACTCGCATTTTGGGCCGCTTCTGGCCCGTTTCGTGGACTATTAATCACCGTTTTGGGGCCCCAAACCGATTTCCATGGTTGTTGAACCCCATGGTGCGCTTACGTGTCGATCATCAACTATCGCAGTTTTGGCCAATTCTGACGCGTTTCGTGGACTTTTACCCACCGTTTTGGGGTCCCGAAGTGATTTCCATAGTTGTTGAACCCCAAGGTGCGCATACGTGTCGGTCATCAACACTCACAGTTTTGGCCGATTCTGGCCCGTTTCGTGGAGTATTACTCACTGTTTTGGGGTCCCGGAGTGATTTCCACGGTTAAAGAACGCGGGGTGCGTCTACGTGTCGGTCATCAACACTCACAGTTTTCACCGACTGTGACCCGTTTCGTGGACTATTACTCACCGTTTTGGGGCCCCAAAGCGGTTTCCATGGTTGTTGCACCCCATGGTGCGCTTACGTGTCGATCACCAACAATCGCAGTTTGGGACGATTTTGGCCCGTTTCTTGCACTATTACTTAATTATGGGGATCCCGCAGTGATTTCCACGATTGACAAACTCCATGGTGCGTTTACGTGTCGGTCATCAACACACAATTTTGGCCGATTCTGGTTCGTTTCACGCACTATTACTCACCGTTTTGGCGTCCCAGAGCGATTTCCATGATTGACAATTCCCGTGGTGCATTTGCGTGTCTGTCCTCAACACTCATAGTTTTGGCCAATTCTGACGCGATTCGTGAACTATTACTCAACATTTAGGGGTCCCGAAGCGATTTCCATAGTTGTTGAACCCCAAAATGAGTTTACGTGTCGGTCATGAACACTCACAATTTTGGCCGATTTTGGCCCGTTTCGTGGACTATTGCTCACTATTTTGGGGTCCCGGTGTGACTTGCACAATTAACAAACCTCGGGATGTGTTTACGTGTCGATCATCAACACTCACAGTTTTGACCGATTCTGGCTCGTTTTGTGACACTCGCAGTTTTGGCCGATTCTGGCCCGTTTCTTGGACTATTACTCAATGGTTTGGGGTCCCAAAGTGATTTCCTTGATTAACAAACCTCGGGGTGCATTTACGTGTCGGTCATCAACACTCGTGGTTTTTGTCGATTTCCACTAGTGATTTCCACGATTTACGGACCCCTGGCTGCGTTTACGTGTCGCTCATCAACACTCATAGTTTTGGCCAATTCTGACGCGTTTCGTGGACTATTACTCATTGTTTTGGGGTCCCGAAGTGATTTCCATAGTTGTTGAACCCTAAGGTGCGCTTACATGTCGGTCATCAACGCTCACAGTTTTGGCCGATACTGACCCGTTTCATGGACTATTACTCACCTTTTTGTGGTCCCGGAGTGATTTCCATGGTTAGTGAACCCTGGGGTGCGTTTCCGTGTCGGTCATCACACTCACAGTTTTCGCCAATTTTGACCCGTTTCGTGGACTATTACTCACCGTTTTGGGGTCCCAAAGCGATTTCCATGTTTGTTTAACCCCAAGGTGCGCTTAAGAGTAGGTCACCAAAAATCGCAGTTTGGGTCGACTCTGGCCCGTTTCTTAGACCATTACTTAGTTTTCGGGCTCCCAGAGTGATTTCCACGATTTACGAACCCCGAGGTGCAGTTACATGTCGGTCATCAACACTCACAGTTTTGGCCGACTCTGGCCCGTTTCGTGGACTATTACTCACCATTCTGGGGCCCCAAAGCCATTTCCATGGTTGTTGAACCCCATGGTGCGCTTACATGTCGATCATCAACAATCGTAGTTTGGGCCGATTTGGGCCCGTTTCTTGCACTATTACTTTGTTTTGGGGGTCCCGGAGTGATTTCCATGAGTGACGAACTCTCGGATGCGTTTACATGTCGCTCATCAACACTCACAATTTTGGCCGATTCTGGTCCATTTCGTGCACTATTACTCACCATTTAGGGGCCCCGAAGCGATTTCCATAGTTGTTGAACCCCAAGGTGCGTTTACGTGTCGGTCATGAACACTCACAAATTTGGCCGATTCTAGCCCGTTTCGTGGACTATTACTCACTGTTTTGGGGTCCCGGTGTGATTTCCACGATTAACTGACCCCGGGTGCGTTTACATGTCGGTCATGAACACTCGCAGTCTCGGCCGATTCTCGCTCGTTTTGGGACTATTACTCACTGTTTTGGGGTCCCGGAGTGATTTAGTTGATCAACGAACCGTGGGGTGCGTTTACGTGTCGGTCATAGATTCTGACCCATTTCATGGACTCACCGTTTTGAGGTCCCAAAGCAATTTCCATAGTTGTTGAACCCCAAGGTGCGCTTAAGCGTGGGTCATCAACAATCGTAGTTTGGGTCGATTCTGGCCCGTTTCTTAGACTATTACTTAGTTTTGGGGGTCCCGGAGTGATTTCCACGAATTACGAACCCCGGCGTGCGTTTACGTGTCGGTCATCAACACTCACAGTTTTGGCTGATTCTAGCCCATTTCATGGACAATTACTAACCATTTTGGGTACCCAAAGCGATTTCCATGTTTGTTGAACCCCATGGTGCGCTTACGTGTCGATCATCAACAATCGCAGTTTTGGCCAATTCTGACGCGTTTCGTGGACTATTACCCACCGTTTTGGGGTCCCGAAGTGATTTCCATAGTTGTTGAACCCCAAGGTGCGCATACGTGTCGGTCATCAACACTCACAGTTTTGGCCGATTCTGGCCCGTTTCGTGGAGTATTACTCACTGTTTTGGGGTCCCGGAGTGATTTCCACGGTTAAAGAACCGCGGGGTGCATCTACGTGTCGGTCATCAACACTCACAATTTTCACCGATTGTGACCTGTTTCGTGGACTATTACTCACCGTTTTGGGGCCCCAAAGCGGTTTCCATGGTTGTTGAACCCCATGGTGCGCTTACGTGTCGATCATCAACAATCGCAGTTTGGGACGATTTTGGCCCGTTTCTTGCACTATTACTTAATTTTGGGGATCCCGCAGTGATTTCCATGATTGACAAACTCCATGGTGCGTTTACGTGTCAGTCATCAACACACAATTTTGGCCGATTCTGGTTCGTTTCACGCGCTATTACTCACCGTTTTGGCGTCCCAGAGCGATTTCCATGATTGACAATTCCCGTGGTGCATTTGCGTGTCTGTCCTCAACACTCACAGTTTGGGCCAATTCTGACGCGATTCGTGGACTATTACTCAACATTTAGGGGTCCCGAAGCGATTTCCATAGTTGTTGAACCCCAAAATGCGTTTACGTGTCGGTCATGAACACTCACAGTTTTGGCCGATTTTGGCCCGTTTCGTGGACTATTGCTCACTGTTTTGGGGTCCCGGTGTGACTTGCACAACTAACAAACCTCGGGGTGTGTTTACGTGTCGATCATCAACACTCACAGTTTTGACCGATTCTGGCTCGTTTTGTGACACTCGCAGTTTTGGCCGATTCTGGCCCGTTTCTTGGACTATTACTCAATGGTTTGGGGTCCCAGAGTGATTTCCTTGATTAACGAACCTCGAGGTGCCTTTACGTGTCGGTCATCAACACTCGTGGTTTTTGTTGATTTCCACTAGTGATTTCCACGATTTACGGACCCCTGGGTGCGTTTACGTGTCGCTCATCAACACTCATAGTTTTGGCCAATTCTGACACGTTTCGTGGACTATTACTCACTGTTTTGGGGTCCCGAAGTGATTTCCATAGTTGTTGAACCCTAAGGTGCGCTTACATGTCGGTCATCAACGCTCACAGTTTTGGCCGATACTGACCCGTTTCATGGACTATTACTCACCTTTTTGTGGTCCCGGAGTGATTTCCACGGTTAGTGAACCCTGGGATGCGTTTCCGTGTCGGTCATCACACTCACAGTTTTCGCCAATTTTGACCCATTTCGTGGACTATTACTCACCGTTTTGGGGTCCCAAAGCGATTTCCATGGTTGTTGAACCCCAAGGTGCGCTTAAGTGTAGGTCACCAAAAATCGCAGTTTGGGTCGATTCTGGCCCGTTTCTTAGACCATTACTTAGTTTTGGGGCTCCCGGAGTGATTTCCACGATTTACGAACCCCGAGGTGCGGTTACATGTCGGTCATCAACACTCACAGTTTTGGCCGACTCTGGCCCGTTTTGTGGACTATTACTCACCATTCTGGGGCCCCAAAGCCATTTCCATGGTTGTTGAACCCCATGGTGCGCTTACATGTCGATCATCAACAATCGTAGTTTGGGCCGATTTGGGCCCGTTTCTTGCACTATTACTTTGTTTTGGGGGTCCCGGAGTGATTTCCATGAGTGACGAACTCTCGGATGCGTTTACATGTCGCTCATCAACACTCACAATTTTGGCCGATTCTGGTCCGTTTCGTGCACTATTACTCACTATTTAGGGGCCCCGAAGCGATTTCCATAGTTGTTGAACCCCAAGGTGCATTTAGGTGTCGGTCATGAACACTCACAGATTTGGCCGATTCTAGCCCGTTTCGTGGACTATTACTCACTGTTTTGGGGTCCCGGTGTGATTTCCACGATTAACTGACCCCGGGTGCGTTTACATGTCGGTCATGAACACTCGCAGTCTCGGCCGATTCTCGCTCGTTTTGGGACTATTACTCACTGTTTTGGGGTCCCGGAGTGATTTAGTTGATCAACGAACCGTGGGGTGCGTTTACGTGTCGGTCATCGATTCTGACCCATTTCATGGACTCACCGTTTTGAGGTCCCAAAGCGATTTCCATAGTTGTTGAACCCCAAGGTGCGCTTAAGCGTGGGTCATCAACAATCGTAGTTTGGGTCGATTCTGGCCCGTTTCTTAGACTATTACTTAGTTTTGGGGGTCCCGGAGTGATTTCCACGAATTACGAACCCCGGCGTGCGTTTACGTGTCGGTCATCAACACTCACAGTTTTGGCTGATTCTAGCCCATTTCATGGACAATTACTCACCATTTTGGGTACCCAAAGCGATTTCCATGTTTGTTGAACCCCATGGTGCGCTTACGTGTCGATCATCAACAATCGCAGTTTTGGCCAATTCTGACGCGTTTCGTGGACTATTACCCACCGTTTTGGGGTCCCGAAGTGATTTCCATAGTTGTTGAACCCCAAGGTGCGCATACGTGTCGGTCATCAACACTCACAGTTTTGGCCGATTCTGGCCCGTTTCTTGGAGTATTACTCACTGTTTTGGGGTCCCAGAGTGATTTCCACGGTTAAAGAACCGCGGGGTGCGTCTACGTGTCGGTCATCAACACTCACAATTTTCACCGATTGTGACCCGTTTCGTGGACTATTACTCACCGTTTTGGGGCCCCAAAGCGGTTTCCATGGTTGTTGAACCCCATGGTGCGCTTACGTGTCGATCATCAACAATCGCAGTTTGGGACGATTTTGGCCCGTTTCTTGCACTATTACTTAATTTTGGGGATCCCGTAGTGATTTCCACGATTGACAAACTCCGTGGTGCGTTTACGTGTCGGTCATCAACACACAATTTTGGCCGATTCTAGTTCGTTTCACGCACTATTACTCGCCGTTTTGGCGTCCCAGAGCGATTTCCATGATTGACAATTCCCGTGGTGCATTTGCGTCTCTGTCCTCAACACTCATAGTTTTGGCCAATTCTGATGCGATTCGTGGACTATTACTCAACATTTAGGGGTCCCGAAGCGATTTCCATAGTTGTTGAACCCCAAAATGAGTTTACGTGTCGGTCATGAACACTCACAGTTTTGGCCGATTTTGGCCCATTTCGTGGACTATTGCTCACTGTTTTGGTGTCCCGGTGTGACTTGCACAACTAACAAACCTCGGGGTGTGTTCACGTGTCGATCATCAACACTCACAGTTTTGACCGATTCTGGCTCGTTTTGTGACACTCGCAGTTTTGGCCGATTCTGGCCCGTTTCTTGGACTATTACTCAATGGTTTGGGGTCCCAGAGTGATTTCCTTGATTAGCAAACCTCGGGGTGCGTTTACGTGTCGGTCATCAACACTCGTGGTTTTTGTCGATTTCCACTAGTGATTTCCACGATTTACGGACCCCTGGGTGCGTTTACGTGTCGCTCATCAACACTCATAGTTTTGGCCAATTCTGACGCGTTTCGTGGACTATTACTCACTGTTTTGGGGTCCCGAAGTGATTTCCATAGTTGTTGAACCCTAAGGTGCGCTTACATGTCGGTCATCAACGCTCACAGTTTTGGCCGATACTGACCCGTTTCATGGACTATTACTCACCTTTTTGTGGTCCCGGAGTGATTTCCACGGTTAGTGAACCCTGGGGTGCGTTTCCGTGTCGGTCATCACACTCACAGTTTTCGCCAATTTTGACCCGTTTCGTGGACTATTACTCACCGTTTTGGGGTCCCAAAGCTATTTCCATGGTTGTTGAACCCCATGGTGCGCTTAAGTGTAGGTCACCAAAAATCGCAGTTTGGGTCGATTCTGGCCCGTTTCTTAGACCATTACTTAGTTTTGGGGCTCCCGGAGTGATTTCCACGATTTACGAACCCCGAGGTGCGGTTACATGTCGGTCATCAACACTCATAGTTTTGGCCGACTCTGGCCCGTTTCGTGGACTATTACTCACCATTCTGGGGCCCCAAAACCATTTCCATGGTTGTTGAACCCCATGGTGCGCTTACATGTCGATCATCAACAATCGTAGTTTGGGCCGATTTGGGCCCGTTTCTTTCACTATTACTTTGTTTTGGGGGTCCCGGAGTGATTTCCATGATTGACGAACTCTCGGATGCGTTTACATGTCGCTCATCAACACTCACAATTTTGGCCGATTCTGGTCCGTTTCGTGCACTATTACTCACCATTTAGGGGCCCCGAAGCGATTTCCATAGTTGTTGAACCCCAAGGTGCGTTTACGTGTCGGTCATGAACACTCACAGATTTGGCCGATTCTAGCCCGTTTCGTGGACTATTACTCACTGTTTTGGGGTCCCGGTGTGATTTCCATGATTAACTGACCCCGGGTGCGTTTACATGTCGGTCATGAACACTCGCAGTCTCGGCCGATTCTCGCTCGTTTTGGGACTATTACTCACTGTTTTGGGGTCCCGGAGTGATTTAGTTGATCAACGAACCGTGGGGTGCGTTTACGTGTCGGTCATCGATTCTGACCCATTTCATGGACTCACCGTTTTGAGGTCCCAAAGCGATTTCCATAGTTGTTGAACCCCAAGGTGCGCTTAAGCGTGGGTCATGAACAATCGTAGTTTGGGTCGATTCTGGCCCGTTTCTTAGACTATTAGTTAGTTTTGGGGGTCCCGGAGTGATTTCCACGAATTACGAACCCTGGCGTGCGTTTACGTGTCGGTCATCAACACTCACATTTTTGGCTGATTCTAGCCCATTTCATGGACAATTACTCACCATTTTGGGTACCCAAAGCGATTTCCATGTTTGTTGAACCCCATGGTGCGCTTACGTGTCGATCATCAACAATCGCAGTTTTGGCCAATTTTGACGCGTTTCGTGGACTATTACCCACCTTTTTGGGGTCCCGAAGTGATTTCCATAGTTGTTGAACCCCAAGGTGCGCATACGTGTCGGTCATCAACACTCATAGTTTAGGCCGATTCTGGCCCGTTTCGTGGAGTATTACTCACTGTTTTGGGGTCCCAGAGTGATTTCCACGGTTAAAGAACCGCGGGGTGCGTCTACGTGTCGGTCATCAACACTCACAATTTTCACCGATTGTGACCCGTTTCGTGGACTATTACTCACCGTTTTGGGGCCCCAAAGCGGTTTCCATGGTTGTTGAACCCCATGGTGCGCTTACGTGTCGATCATCAACAATCGCAGTTTGGGACGATTTTGGCCCGTTTCTTGCACTATTACTTAATTTTGGGGATCCCGTAGTGATTTCCACGATTGACAAACTCCGTGGTGCGTTTACGTGTCGGTCATCAACACACAATTTTGGCCGATTCTGGTTCGTTTCACGCACTATTACTCGCCGTTTTGGCGTCCCGGAGCGATTTCCATGATTGACAATTCCCGTGGTGCATTTGCGTGTCTGTCCTCAACACTCATAGTTTTGCCCAATTCTGACGCAATTCGTGGACTATTACTCAACATTTAGGGGTCCCGAAGCGATTTCCATAGTTGTTGAACCCCAAAATGCGTTTACGTGTCGGTCATGAACACTCACAGTTTTGGCCGATTTTGGCCCGTTTCGTGGACTATTGCTCACTGTTTTGGGGTCCCGGTGTAAGTTGCACAACTAACAAACCTCAGGGTGTGTTTACGGGTCGATCATCAACACTCATAGTTTTGACCGATTCTGGCTCGTTTTGTGACACTCGCAGTTTTGGCCGATTCTGGCCCGTTTCTTGGACTATTACTCAATGGTTTGGGGTCCCAGAGTGATTTCCTTGATTAACAAACCTCGGGGTGCGTTTACGTGTCGGTCATCAACACTCGTGGTTTTTGTCGATTTCCACTAGTGATTTCCACGATTTACGGACCCCTGGGTGCGTTTACGTGTCGCTCATCAACACTCATAGTTTTTGCCAATTCTGACGCGTTTCGTGGACTATTACTCACTGTTTTGGGGTCCCGAAGTGATTTCCATAGTTGTTGAACCCTAAGGTGCGCTTACATGTCGGTCATCAACGCTCACAGTTTTGGCCGATACTGACCCGTTTCATGGACTATTACTCACCTTTTTGTGGTCCCGGAGTGATTTCCACGGTTAGTGAACCCTGGGGTGCGTTTCCGTGTCGGTCATCACACTCACAGTTTTCGCCAATTTTGACCCGTTTCGTGGACTATTACTCACCGTTTTGGGGTCCCAAAGCTATTTCCATGGTTGTTGAACCCCAAGGTGCGCTTAAGTGTAGGTCACCAAAAATCGCAGTTTGGGTCGATTCTGGCCCGTTTCTTAGACCATTACTTAGTTTTGGGGCTCCC
>NC_041389.1:24190374-24192220 GCF_002162155.2 Triticum dicoccoides | reverse complement strand
AGTTTTGGCCGACTCTGGCCCGTTTCGTGGACTATTACTCACCATTCTGGGGCCCCAAAACCATTTCCATGGTTGTTGAACCCCATGGTGCGCTTACATGTCGATCATCAACAATCGTAGTTTGGGCCGATTTGGGCCCGTTTCTTTCACTATTACTTTGTTTTGGGGGTCCCGGAGTGATTTCCATGATTGACGAACTCTCGGATGCGTTTACATGTCGCTCATCAACACTCACAATTTTGGCCGATTCTGGTCCGTTTCGTGCACTATTACTCACCATTTAGGGGCCCCGAAGCGATTTCCATAGTTGTTGAACCCCAAGGTGCGTTTACGTGTCGGTCATGAACACTCACAGATTTGGCCGATTCTAGCCCGTTTCGTGGACTATTGCTCACTGTTTTGGGGTCCCGGTGTAACTTGCACAACTAACAAACCTCGGGGTGTGTTTACGTGTCGATCATCAACACTCACAGTTTTGACCGATTCTGGCTCGTTTTGTGACACTCGCAGTTTTGGCCGATTCTGGCCCGTTTCTTGGACTATTACTCAATGGTTTGGGGTCCCAGAGTGATTTCCTTGATTAAAAAACCTCGGGGTGCGTTTACGTGTCGGTCATCAACACTCGTGGTTTTTGTCGATTTCCACTAGTGATTTCGACGATTTACGGACCCCTGGGTGCGTTTACGTGTCGCTCATCAACACTCATAGTTTTGGCCAATTCTGACGCGTTTCGTGGACTATTACTCACTGTTTTGGGGTCCCGAAGTGATTTCCATAGTTGTTGAACCCTAAGGTGCGCTTACATGTCGGTCATCAACGCTCACAGTTTTGGCCGATACTGACCCGTTTCATGGACTATTACTCACCTTTTTGTGGTCCCGGAGTGATTTCCACGGTTAGTGAACCCTGGGGTGCGTTTCCGTGTCGGTCATCACACTCACAGTTTTCGCCAATTTTGACCCGTTTCGTGGACTATTACTCACCGTTTTGGGGTCCCAAAGCTATTTCCATGGTTGTTGAACCCCAAGGTGCGCTTAAGTGTAGGTCACCAAAAATTGCAGTTTGGGTCGATTCTGGCCCGTTTCTTAGACCATTACTTAGTTTTGGGGCTCCCAGAGTGATTTCCACGATTTACGAACCCCGAGGTGCGGTTACATGTCGGTCATCAACACTCACAGTTTTGGCCGACTCTGGCCCGTTTCGTGGACTATTACTCACCATTCTGGGGCCCCAAAACCATTTCCATGGTTGTTGAACCCCATGGTGCGCTTACATGTCGATCATCAACAATCGTAGCTTGGGCCGATTTGGGCCCGTTTCTTTCACTATTACTTTGTTTTGGGGGTCCCGGAGTGATTTCCATGATTGACGAACTCTCGGATGCGTTTACATGTCGCTCATCAACACTCACAATTTTGGCCGATTCTGGTCCGTTTCGTGCACTATTACTCACCATTTAGGGGCCCCGAAGCGATTTCCATAGTTGTTGAACCCCAAGGTGCGTTTACGTGTCGGTCATGAACACTCACAGATTTGGCCGATTCTAGCCCGTTTCGTGGACTATTACTCACTGTTTTGGGGTCCCGGTGTGATTTCCATGATTAACTGACCCCGGGTGCGTTTACATGTCGGTCATGAACACTCGCAGTCTCGGCCGATTCTCGCTCGTTTTGGGACTATTACTCACTGTTTTGGGGTCCCGGAGTGATTTAGTTGATCAACGAACCGTGGGGTGCGTTTACGTGTCGGTCATCGATTCTGACCCATTTCATGGACTCACCGTTTTGAGGTCCCAAAGCGATTTCCATAGTTGTTGAACCCCAAGGTGCGCTTAAGCGTGGGTCAT
>NC_041389.1:24185867-24188955 GCF_002162155.2 Triticum dicoccoides | reverse complement strand
GTCTGTCCTCAACACTCATAGTTTTGGCCAATTCTGACGCGATTCGTGGACTATTACTCAACATTTAGGGGTCCCGAAGCGATTTCCATAGTTGTTGAACCCCAAAATGCGTTTACGTGTCGGTCATGAACACTCACAGTTTTGGCCGATTTTGGCCCGTTTCGTGGACTATTGCTCACTGTTTTGGGGTCTCGGTGTGACTTGCACAACTAACAAACCTCGGGGTGTGTTTACGTGTCGATCATCAACACTCACAATTTTGACCGATTCTGGCTCGTTTTGTGACACTCGCAGTTTTGGCCGATTCTGGCCCGTTTCTTGGACTATTACTCAATGGTTTGGGGTCCCAGAGTGATTTCCTTGATTAACAAACCTCGGGGTGCGTTTACGTGTCGGTCATCAACACTCGTGGTTTTTGTCGATTTCCACTAGTGATTTCCATGATTTACGGACCCCTGGGTGCGTTTACGTGTCGCTCATCAACACTCATAGTTTTGGCCAATTCTGACGCGTTTCGTGGACTATTACTCACTGTTTTGGGGTCCCGAAGTGATTTCCATAGTTGTTGAACCCTAAGGTGCGCTTACATGTCGGTCATCAACGCTCACAATTTTGGCCGATACTGACCCGTTTCATGGACTATTACTCACCTTTTTGTGGTCCCGGAGTGATTTCCATGGTTAGTGAACCCTGCGGTGAGTTTCCGTGTCGGTCATCACACTCACAGTTTTCGCCAATTTTGACCCGTTTCGTGGACTATTACTCACCATTTTGGGGTCCCAAAGCTATTTCCATGGTTGTTGAACCCCAAGGTGCGCTTAAGTGTAGGTCACCAAAAATCGCAGTTTGGGTCGATTCTGGCCCGTTTCTTAGACCATTACTTAGTTTTGGGGCTCCCGGAGTGATTTCCACGATTTACGAACCCCGAGGTGCGGTTACATGTCGGTCATCAACACTCACAGTTTTGGCCGACTCTGGCCCGTTTCGTGGACTATTACTCACCATTCTGGGGCCCCAAAGCCATTTCCATGGTTGTTGAACCCCATGGTGCGCTTACATGTCGATCATCAACAATCGTAGTTTGGGCCGATTTGGGCCCGTTTCTTTCACTATTACTTTGTTTTGGGGGTCCCGGAGTGATTTCCATGATTGACGAACTCTCGGATGCGTTTACATGTCGCTCATCAACACTCACAATTTTGGCCGATTCTGGTCCGTTTCGTGCACTATTACTCACCATTTAGGGGCCCCGAAACGATTTCCATAGTTGTTGAACCCCAAGGTGCGTTTACGTGTCGGTCATGAACACTCACTGTTTTGGGGTCCCGGTATGATTTCCACGATTAACTGACCCCGAGTGCGTTTACATGTCGGTCATGAACACTCGCAGTCTCGGCCGATTCTCGCTCGTTTTGGGACTATTTCTCACTGTTTTGGGGTCCCGGAGTGATTGAGTTGATCAACGAACCGTGGGGTGCGTTTACGTGTCGGTCATCGATTCTGACCCATTTCATGGACTCACCGTTTTGAGGTCCCAAAGCGATTTCCATAGTTGTTGAACCCCAAGGTGCGCTTAAGCGTGGGTCATCAACAATCGTAGTTTGGGTCGATTCTGGGCCGTTTCTTAGACTATTACTTAGTTTTGGGGGTCCCGGAGTGATTTCCACGAATTACGAACCCCGGCGTGCGTTTACGTGTCGGTCATCAACACTCACAGTTTTGGCTGATTCTAGCCCATTTCATGGACAATTACTCACCATTTTGGGTACCCAAAGCGATTTCCATGTTTGTTGAACCCCATGGTGCGCTTACGTGTCGATCATCAACAATCGCAGTTTTGGCCAATTCTGACGCGTTTCGTGGACTATTACCCACCATTTTGGGGTCCCAAAGTGATTTCCATAGTTGTTGAACCCCAAGGTGCGCATACGTGTCGGTCATCAACACTCACAGTTTTGGCCGATTCTGGCCCGTTTCGTGGAGTATTACTCAGTGTTTTGGGGTGCCAGAGTGATTTCCACGGTTAAAGAACCGCGGGGTGCATCTACGTGTCGGTCATCAACACTCACAATTTTCACCGATTGTGACCCGTTTCGTGGACTATTACTCACCGTTTTGGGGCCCCAAAGCGGTTTCCATGGTTGTTGAACCCCATGGTGCGCTTACGTGTCGATCATCAACAATCGCAGTTTGGGACGATTTTGGCCCGTTTCGTGGACTATTGCTCACTGTTTTGGGGTCCCGGTGTGACTTGCACAACTAACAAACCTCGGGGTGTGTTTACGTGTCGATCATCAACACTCACAGTTTTGACCGATTCTGGCTCGTTTTGTGACACTCGCAGTTTTGGCCGATTCTGGCCCGTTTCTTGGACTATTACTCAATGGTTTGGGGTCCCAGACTGATTTCCTTGATTAACAAACCTCGGGGTGCGTTTACGTGTCGGTCATCAACACTCGTGGTTTTTGCCGATTTCCACTAGTGATTTCCACGATTTACGGACCCCTGGGTGCGTTTACGTGTCGCTTATCAACACTCATAGTTTTGGCCAATTCTGACGCGTTTCGTGGACTATTACTCACTGTTTTAGGGTCCCGAAGTGATTTCCATAGTTGTTGAACCCTAAGGTGCGCTTACATGTCGGTCATCAACGCTCACAGTTTTGGCCGATACTGACCCGTTTCATGGACTATTACTCACCTTTTTGTGGTCCCGGAGTGATTTCCACGGTTAGTGAACCCTGGGGTGCGTTTCCGTGTCGGTCATCACACTCACAGTTTTCGCCAATTTTGACCCGTTTCGTGGACTATTACTCACCGTTTTGGGGTCCCAAAGCTATTTCCATGGTTGTTGAACCCCAAGGTGCGCTTAAGTGTAGGTCACCAAAAATCGCAGTTTGGGTCGATTCTGGCCCGTTTCTTAGACCATTACTTAGTTTTGGGGCTCCCGGAGTGATTTCCACGATTTACGAACCCCGAGGTGCGGTTACATGTCGGTCATCAACACTCACAGTTTTGGCCGACTCTGGCCCGTTTCGTGGACTATTACTCACCATTCTGGGGCCCCAAAGCCATTTCCATGGTTGTTG
>NC_041389.1:24179843-24182513 GCF_002162155.2 Triticum dicoccoides | reverse complement strand
ATCAACACTCATAGTTTTGGCCAATTCTGACGCGTTTCGTGGACTATTACTCACTGTTTTAGGGTCCCGAAGTGATTTCCATAGTTGTTGAACCCTAAGGTGCGCTTACATGTCGGTCATCAACGCTCACAGTTTTGGCCGATACTGACCCGTTTCATGGACTATTACTCACCTTTTTGTGGTCCCGGAGTGATTTCCACGGTTAGTGAACCCTGGGGTGCGTTTCCGTGTCGGTCATCACACTCACAGTTTTCGCCAATTTTGACCCGTTTCGTGGACTATTACTCACCGTTTTGGGGTCCCAAAGCTATTTCCATGGTTGTTGAACCCCAAGGTGCGCTTAAGTGTAGGTCACCAAAAATCGCAGTTTGGGTCGATTCTGGCCCGTTTCTTAGACCATTACTTAGTTTTGGGGCTCCCGGAGTGATTTCCACGATTTACGAACCCCGAGGTGCGGTTACATGTCGGTCATCAACACTCACAGTTTTGGCCGACTCTGGCCCGTTTCGTGGACTATTACTCACCATTCTGGGGCCCCAAAGCCATTTCCATGGTTGTTGCACCCCATGGTGCGCTTACATGTCGATCATCAACAATCGTAGTTTGGGCCGATTTGGGCCCGTTTCTTGCACTATTACTTTGTTTTGGGGGTCCTGGAGTGATTTCCATGATTGACGAACTCTCGGATGCGCTTACATGTCGCTCATCAACACTCACAATTTTGGCCGATTCTGGTCCGTTTCGTGCACTATTACTCACCATTTAGGGGCCCCGAAGCGATTTCCATAGTTGTTGAACCCCAAGGTGCGTTTATGTGTCGGTCATGAACACTCACAGATTTGGCCGATTCTAGCCCGTTTCCTGGACTATTACTCACTGTTTTGGGGTCCAGGTGTGATTTCCACGATTAACTGACCCCGGGTGCGTTTACATGTCGGTCATGAACACTCGCAGTCTCGGCCGATTCTCGCTCGTTTTGGGACTATTACTCACTGTTTTGGGGTCCCGGAGTGATTTAGTTGATCAACGAACCGTGCGGTGCATTTACGTGTCGGTCATCGATTCTGACCCATTTCATGGACTCACCGTTTTGAGGTCCCAAAGCGATTTCCATAGTTGTTGAACCCCAAGGTGCGCTTAAGCGTGGGTCATCAACAATCGTAGTTTGGGTCGATTCTGGCCCGTTTCTTAGACTATTACTTAGTTTTGGGGGTCCCGTAGTGATTTCCACGAATTACGAACCCCGGCGTGCGTTTACGTGTCGGTCATCAACACTCACAGTTTTGGCTGATTCTAGCCCATTTCATGGACAATTACTCACCATTTTGGGTACCCAAAGCGATTTCCATGTTTGTTGAACCCCATGGTGCGCTTACGTGTCGATCATCAACAATCGCAGTTTTGGCCAATTCTGACGCGTTTCGTGGACTATTACCCACCGTTTTGGGGTCCCGAAGTGATTTCCATAGTTGTTGAACCCCAAGGTGCGTTTACGTGTCGGTCATGAACACTCACTGTTTTGGGGTCCCGGTGTGATTTCCACGATTAACTGACCCCGAGTGCGTTTACATGTCGGTCATGAACACTCGCAGTCTCGGCCGATTCTCGCTCGTTTTGGGACTATTTCTCACTGTTTTGGGGTCCCGGAGTGATTTAGTTGATCAACGAACCGTGGGGTGCGTTTACGTGTCGGTCATCGATTCTGACCCATTTCATGGACTCACCGTTTTGAGGTCCCAAAGCGATTTCCATAGTTGTTGAACCCCAAGGTGCGCTTAAGCGTGGGTCATCAACAATCGTAGTTTGGGTCGATTCTGGGCCGTTTCTTAGACTATTACGTAGTTTTGGGGGTCCCGGAGTGATTTCCACGAATTACAAACCCCGGCGTGCGTTTACGTGTCGGTCATCAACACTCACAGTTTTAGCTGATTCTAGCCCATTTCATGGACAATTACTCACCATTTTGGGTACCCAAAGCGATTTCCATGTTTGTTGAACCCCATGGTGCGCTTACGTGTCGATCATCAACAATCGCAGTTTTGGCCAATTCTGACGCGTTTCGTGGACTATTACCCACCGTTTTGGGGTCCCAAAGTGATTTCCATAGTTGTTGAACCCCAAGGTGCGCATACGTGTCGGTCATCAACACTCACAGTTTTGGCCGATTCTGGCCCGTTTCGTGGAGTATTACTCACTGTTTTGGGGTGCCAGAGTGATTTCCACGGTTAAAGAACCGCGGGGTGCATCTACGTGTCGGTCATCAACACTCACAATTTTCACCGATTGTGACCCGTTTCGTGGACTATTACTCACCGTTTTGGGGCCCCAAAGCGGTTTCCATGGTTGTTGAACCCCATGGTGCGCTTACGTGTCGATCATCAACAATCGCAGTTTGGGACGATTTTGGCCCGTTTCGTGGACTATTGCTCACTGTTTTGGGATCCCGGTGTGACTTGCACAACTAACAAACCTCGGGGTGTGTTTACGTGTCGATCATCAACACTCACAGTTTTGACCGATTCTGGCTCGTTTTGTGACACTCGCAGTTTTGGCCGATTCTGGCCCGTTTCTTGGACTATTACTCAATGGTTTGGGGTCCCAGACTGATTTCCTTGATTAACAAACCTCGGGGTGCGTTTACGTGTCGGTCATCAACACTCGTGGTTTTTG
>NC_041389.1:24172019-24179380 GCF_002162155.2 Triticum dicoccoides | reverse complement strand
TTCCATGGTTGTTGAACCCCATGGTGCGCTTACATGTCGATCATCAACAATCGTAGTTTGGGCCGATTTGGGCCCGTTTCTTGCACTATTACTTTGTTTTGGGGGTCCCGGAGTGATTTCCATGATTGACGAACTCTCGGATGCGTTTACATGTCGCTCATCAACACTCACAATTTTGGCCGATTCTGGTCCGTTTCGTGCACTACTACTCACCATTTAGGGGCCCCGAAGCGATTTCCATAGTTGTTGAACCCCAAGGTGCGTTTACGTGTCGGTCATGAACACTCACAGATTTGGCCGATTCTAGCCCGTTTCGTGGACTATTACTCACTGTTTTGGGGTCCAGGTGTGATTTCCACGATTAACTGACCCCGGGTGCGTTTACATGTCGGTCATGAACACTCGCAGTCTCGGCCGATTCTCGCTCGTTTTGGGACTATTACTCACTGTTTTGGGGTCCCGGAGTGATTTAGTTGATCAACGAACCGTGCGGTGCATTTACGTGTCGGTCATCGATTCTGACCCATTTCATGGACTCACCGTTTTGAGGTCCCAAAGCGATTTCCATAGTTGTTGAACCCCAAGGTGCGCTTAAGCGTGGGTCATCAACAATCGTAGTTTGGGTCGATTCTGGCCCGTTTCTTAGACTATTACTTAGTTTTGGGGGTCCCGGAGTGATTTCCACGAATTACGAACCCCGTCGTGTGTTTACGTGTCGGTCATCAACACTCACAGTTTTGGCCGATTCTAGCCCATTTCATGGACAATTACTCACCATTTTGGGTACCCAAAGCGATTTCCATGTTTGTTGAACCCCATGGTGCGCTTACGTGTCGATCATCAACAATCGTAGTTTGGACCGATTTGGGCCCGTTTCTTGCACTGATACTTAGTTTTGGGGGTCCCGGAGTGATTTCCACGATTGTCGAACTCCGGGGTGCGTTTACGTGTCGGTCATCAACACTCACAATTTTGGCCGATTCTGGCCCGTTTCATGGACTACTTCTTAGTTTTGGGTGTCCCGTACTGATTTCCACGATTTACAACCCCTGGGTGCGTTTACGTGTGGCTCATCAACAATCATAGTTTTGGCCAATTCTGACGTGTTTCGTGGACTATTACTTACTGTTTTGGGGTCCCGAAGAGATTTCCATAGTTGTTGAACCCCAAGGTGCGCTTACATGTTGGTCATCAACGCTCACAGTTTTGGCCGATTATGGCCCGTTTCGTGGAGTATTACTCACTATTTTGGGGTCCCGGAGTGATTTCCACGGTTAGTGAACCCTGGGGTGCGTTTCCATGTCGGTCATCACACTCACAGTTTTCGCCGATTCTGACCCGTTTCGTGGACTATTACTCACCGTTTTGGGGTCCCAAAGCGATTTCCATGGTTGTTGAACCCCATGGTGCGCTTACGTGTCGATCATCAACAATCGCAGTTTGGCCCGATTTTGGCCCGTTTCTTGCACTATTACTTAGTTTTGGGGGTCCCGGAGTGATTTCCACGATTGACGAACTCCGTGGTGCGTTTACGTGTCGGTCATCAACACACAATTTTGGCCGATTCTCATCCGTTTCATGCACTATTACTCACCGTTTTCGCGTCCCAGAGCGATTTCCACGATTGACAATTCCCGAGGTGCGTTTGCGTGTCTGACCTCAACACTCACAGTTTTGGCCAAATCTGACGCGATTCGTGGACTGTTACTCAACATTTAGGGTTCCCGAAGCGATTTCCATAGTTGTTGAACCCCAAAATGTGTTTACGTATCGATCATGAACACTCACAGTTTTGGCCGATTCCGGCCCGTTTCGTGGACTATTACTCGCTATTTTGGGGTCCCGGTGTGATTTCCACAATTGACAAACCCCGGGGTGCGTTCACGGGTCGATCATCAACACTCACAGTTTCGGCCGATTCTGGCTCATTTTGTGACTATTGCTCACTGTTTTGGGGTCCCAGAGTGATTTTCTTGATTAACAAACCCCGGGGTGCGTTTACGTGTCGGTCATCAACACTCGCGGCTTTTGTCGATTCTGACCCGTTTCGTGGACTATTACTCACCGATTTGGGGTCCCAAAGCGATTTGGGCCCGTTTGTTGCACTATTACTTAGTTTTAGGGGTCCCGGAGTGAGTTCCATGATTTACGAACGCCGTGGTGCGTTTACGTGTCGGTCATCAACACTCACAATTTTGGCCGATTCTGGTCCATTTCGTGCACTATTACTCACCGTTTTGGGCTCCCATAGCGATTTCCATGGTTGTTGAATTCCAAGTATTTGCCGATTCGGGCCCGTTTCTAGGACTATTACTCTGTTTTGGTGTCCCGTGTGCTTTCCATGATTGACAAACATGGTGGTGCGTTTATGTGTCGATCATCAACACTCGCATTTTGGGCCGATTCTGGCCCGTTTGATGGACTATTACTCACTATTTTTGGGTCCCAGAGTGATTTCCACGATTAACAAACCCCGGGTGCGTTTACATGTCGGTCATCAACAGTCGCAATTTTTGTCGATTCTGACCCGTTTCATGGACTATTATTCACCGTTTTGGGGTCCCGGAGTTATTTCCTTGATTAACGAATCCCGGGGTGCGTTTACATGTCGGTCATCAACACTCACGGTTTTTGTCGATTCTGACACGTTTTGTGGACTATTACTCACTGTTTTGGGGTCCCAAAGTGATTTCCATGGTTGTTGAACCCCAAGTTGCGCTTAAGTGTAGGTCATCAAGACTCGCAGTTTGGGTCGATTCTCGCCCGTTCCTTAAACTATTACTTAGTTTTGGTGTTCCCGGAGTGATTTCCACGATTTATGAACTCTGGGATGTGTTTACATGTCGGTCATCAACACTCACAATTTTGGCCGATTCTGGTCCATTTCATGCACTATTACTCATCGTTTTGGCGTCCCAGAGCGATTTCCACGATTGACAATTCCCAGGGTGCATTTGTGTGTCGGTCGTCAACACTCACAGTTTTGGCCAATTCTGACGCGATTTCCATAGTTGTTGAACCCCAAGGTGTGTTTACGTGTCGGTCAGGAACAATCACAGCTTTGCTCGATTCTGGCCCATTTCGTGGACTATTACTCACTGTTTCGGGGTCCCGGTGTGATTTCCATGATTAACGAACCCCGGGGTGCGTTTACGTGTCGATCATCAACACTCACAGTCTCGGCCAATTCTCGCTCGTTTTGTGACTATTACTCACTGTTTTGGGGTCTCGGAGTGATTTCCTTGATTAACGAACCCTGCGGTGCGTTTACGAGTCGGTCATCAACACTCACGGTTTTTGTCAATTCTGACCCGTTTCGTGGACTATTACTCACAATTTTGGGGTCCCGGAGTGATTTCCACGATTTACAAAACCCCGGGGTGCGTTTATGTATCGGTCATCAACACTCACAGTTTTGGCCGATTCTGGCCCGTTTCGTGGCCTATTACTCACCGTTTTGGCGTCCCAAAGCAATTTCCATGGTTGATGAACCCCAATGTACGCTTAACTGTAGGTCATCAACTATCACATTTTGGGCCGATTCTGGCTCGTTTCTTGGGCTATTTCTTAGTTTTGGGGGTCCCATAGTGATTTCCACGATTTACGAACCCCGGGGTGCCTTTACATGTCAGTCATCAACACTCAAAGATTTGGCCAATTCTGACGCGTTTCGTGGAATATTACTTACCGTTTTGGGGTCCCGAAGTGATTTCCATAGTTGTTGAACCCCAAGGTGCGCTTATGTGTCGGTCATGAACACTCATAGTTTTGGCCGATTCGGGCCCGTTTCGTGGAGTATTACTCACTGTTTTGGGGTCCCGGAGTGATTTCCACGGTTAACGAACTTCGGGGTGCGTTTACCTATCGGTCATCAACACTCACAGTTCTGGCCTGTTTCGTGGACTATTGCTTACCATTTTGGTGCCCCAAAGCGATTTCCATGCGCTTACGTGTCGATCACCATCAAATCATAGTTTGGGCCATATTTGGCCCGTTTCTTGCACTATTACTTAGTTATGGGGGTCCCGGAGTGATTTCCACGATTGACGAACTCCGGGGTGCGTTTACGTGTCGATTATCAACAAACAATTTTGGCCGATTATGGTCCATTTCGTGCACTATTACTCACTGTTTTGGTGTCCTATAGCGATTTCCACGATCGGGAATTCCCGGGTGCGTTTGTGTGTCTGTCGTCAACACTCGAAGTTTTGGCCAATTCTGACGGGATTCGTGGACTATTACTCACCATTTAAGGGTCCCGAAGCGATTTCCATAGTTTTTGAACCCCAAGACATGTTTACATGCCGGTCATGAACACTCATAGTTTTGGCCGATTCTGGCCCGTTTCATGGACTATTACTCACTCTTTTGGGGTCCTAGTGTGATTTCCACGATTAACAAACCCGGGGGTGCGTTTACGTGTCGGTTCCTCAACACTCACAATTTATGCCGATTCTGGCTCGTTTTGTGACTATTACTCACTGTTCTGGGGTCCCATAGTGATTTCCTTGATTAACAAACCCCGGGGTGCATATACGTGTCGGTCATCAACACTTGCGTTTCCGTGGACTATTACTCATCGTTTTGGGGTCCCAAAGCGATTTCCATGGTTGTTGAACCCCAAGGTGCGCTCACGTGTAGGTCATCAGCAATCGCAGTTTGGGCCGATTCTGGCCAATTTCTAGGACTATTACTTAGTTTTTGGGGTCCCAGAGTGATTTCCACGATTTATGAACCCCGTGTTGCATTTACGTGTCGGTCATCAACTTTGGTTGATTCTGGTCCATTTCGTGCACTATTACTCCCCATTTTGGGGTCCCAGAGCGATTTCCATGGTTGTTGAGCCCCAAGGTGCACTTACGTGTCGGTCATCAACACCCATAGTTTTTTGCCGATTATGGCCCGTCTATTGGACTATTACTCAGTATTTTGGGGTCCCGGACTGATTTCCACTATTAACGAACCGCGCGGTGCATTTACGTGCCAGTCATCAACACTCATAGTTTTGACCGATTCGGCCCGTTTCATAGAAAATTACTAACTGTTTTGGGGTCCCGGTGTGATTTCCACGATTAACGAACCCCGGGATGCGTTTACGTGTCGGTCATCAACACTCGCGGTTTTTGTCAATTCTGACCCATTTCATGGACTACTACTCACTGTTTTGTGGTCTCAAAGTGATTTCAATGGTTGTTGAACCCTAAGGTGCGAGTACGTGTAGGTCATTAACAATCGCAGGTTGGGCCGAGACTGGCCTATTTCTTGGACTATTACTTAGTTCTGGGGTTCCTAGAGTGATTTCCACGATTTACAGACCCTGTAGTGCGTTGACGAGTCGGTCATCAACACTCACAATTTTGGCTGTTTCTGGTCCGTTTCGTGCACTATTACTCACCGTTTTGGGGTTCCAGAGCGATCTCCATGGTTGTTGTACCCCAAGGTGCACTTATGTGTCGGTCATCAACATTCGCAGTTTTTGCCGATTCTGACCCGTTTCTTGGAATATTACTCTGTTTTCGGGGTGCATTTATGTGTGATTTCCATGATTGACGAACACCGGGGTACATTTATGTGTCGGTTATGAACACTCCCATTTTTGGCCGATTCTGGCCCGTTTCGTGGACTATTACTCACTGTTTTGGGTTCCCGGAGTGATTTCCACGTTTAACAAACCGCGGGGTGCGTTTACGTGTCGGTCATCAACACTCACAGTTTTAGCCGATTCTTGCCCTTTTAGTAGAATATTACTCACTGTTTTGGGTTCCCGAAGTGATTTTCACGATTAACGAACCCAGGGTCCGTTTAGGTGTCGGTCATCAAGAATCACAGTTTAGTTGCCGTGCACTATTACTCACCGTTTTGGGTCCCAAAGCGATTTCTATGGTTGTTTAACCCAAGGTGCGCTTAAGTGTAGGTCATCAACAATCACAGTTTGGGTCGATTCTGGCCCGTTTCTTAGACTATTTCTTAGTTTTGTGGGTCCCGGAGTGATACCACGATTTACGAATCCCGGGGTGCGTTTACGTGTCGGACATTAACACTCATAGTTTTGACCGATTCTGGCCTATTTCATGGACTATTACTCACCGTTTTGGGGTCCAAAAGCGGTTTCCATGGTTGGTGAACCCGAATGTGTGCTTAAGTGTAGGTCATAAACAATCGCAGTTTGGGCCGATTCTAGCCGTTTCTTGGATTATTTCTTAGTTTTGGGGGTCCCATAGTGATTTCCACGATTTACGAACCCCGGGGTGCGTTTACGTGTCGGTCATCAACACTCACAGTTTTGGCCAATTATGACATGTTCCGTGGACTATTACTCACCGTATTGGGGTCCCGAAGTGATTTCCATGATTAACGAACCCCATGGTGCGTTTACGTGTCGGTCATCAACACTCACGGTTGTTGTCGATTCTGACACGTTTCATGGACTATTACTCACTATTTTGCGGTCCCGGTGTGATTTCCACAATTGGCGAACCCCGGGGTGTGTTTACGTGTCGATCATCAACACTCATAGTTTCGACCGATTCTGGCTCGTTTGGTGACTATTACTCACTGTTTTGGGGTCTCAGAGTGATTTCCTTGATTAACAAACCCCGGGGTGCATTTACGTGTCAGTCATCAACACTCGCGGCTTTTGTTGATTCTGACCCATTTCATGGATTATTACTCACCGATTTGGGGTCCCAAAGTGATTTGGGCCCGTTTCTTGCACTATTACTTAGTTTTTGGGGTCCCGGAGTGATTTCCATGATTTACGAAACCCGTGGTGCGTTTACGTGTCGGTCATCAACACTCAGAATTTTGGCCGATTCTGGTCCGTTTTGTGCACTATTACTCACCATTTTGGGCTCCCAGAGCGATTTCCATGGTTGTTGAACTCCAAGGTGCACTTACGTGCATGTCATCAACATTCACAGTTTTTGCCGATTCGGGCCCGTTTCTTGGACTATTACTCTGTTTTGATGTCCCAGTGTGATTTCCATGATTCACGAACACCGGGGTGCGTTTATGTGTCGGTCATCAACACTCGCATTTTGGGCCGATTCTAGCCCGTTTGATGGACTATTACTCACTATTTTGGGGTCCCGGAGTTATTTCCACGATTAACAAACCCCGGCATGCGTTTACGTGTCGGTCGTCAACAGTCGCAGTTTTTGTCGATTCTGACCCGTTTCGTGGACTATTGCTCACCGTTTTGGGGTCCCGGAGTTATTTCCTTGATTCACAAACCCCGGGGTGCGTTTATGTGTCGGTCATCAACACTCACGGTTTTTGTCGATTCTGACACGTTTTGTGGACTATTACTCACTGTTTTGTCGATTCTGACACGTGTGATTTCCATGGTTGTTGAACCCCAA
>NC_041389.1:24168232-24171941 GCF_002162155.2 Triticum dicoccoides | reverse complement strand
CCCGTTTCGTAGAATATTACTCACCGATTTGGGGTCCCAAAGTGATTTGGGCCCGTTTCTTGCACTATTACTTAGTTTTTGGGGTCCCGGAGTGATTTCCATGATTTACGAAACCCGTGGTGCGTTTACGTGTCGGTCATCAACACTCAGAATTTTGGCCGATTCTGGTCCGTTTTGTGCACTATTACTCAACATTTTGGGCTCCCAGAGCGATTTCCATGGTTGTTGAACTCCAAGGTGCACTTACGTGCATGTCATCAACATTCATAGTTTTTGCCGATTCGGGCCCGTTTCTTGGACTATTACTCTGTTTTGATGTCCCAGTGTGATTTCCATGATTCACGAACACCGGGGTGCGTTTATGTGTCGGTCATCAACACTCGCATTTTGGGCCGATTCTAGCCCGTTTGATGGACTATTACTCACTATTTTGGGGTCCCGGAGTTATTTCCACGATTAACAAACCCCGGCATGCGTTTACGTGTCGGTCGTCAACAGTCGCAGTTTTTGTCGATTCTGACCCGTTTCGTGGACTATTGCTCACCGTTTTGGGGTCCCGGAGTTATTTCCTTGATTCACAAACCCCGGGGTGCGTTTATGTGTCGGTCATCAACACTCACGGTTTTTGTCGATTCTGACACGTTTTGTGGACTATTACTCACTGTTTTGTCGATTCTGACACGTGTGATTTCCATGGTTGTTGAACCCCAAGTTGCGCCTAAGTGTAGGTCATCAAGATTCGCAGATTGGGTCGATTCTCGCCCGTTCCTTAGACTATTACTTAGTTTGGGGGGTCCCAGAGTGATTTTCAAGATTTCGGAACCCCGGGGTGCATTTACGTGTCGGTTATCAACACTCACAGTTTTGGCAGATTCTGGCCCGTTTTCTGGACTATTACTCACCGTTTTGGGGCCCCAAAGCGATTTCCATGGTTGTTGAACCCCATGGTGCACTTATGTGTCGATCATCGAAAATCGTAGTTTGGGCCGATTTGGGCCCGTTTCTTGCACTATTACTTAGTTTTGGTGTTCCTGGAGTGATTTCCACGATTGACGAACTCTTGCGTGTGTTTACATGTCTGTCATCAACACGCACAATTTTGTCCGATTCTGGCCCGTTTCGTGCACTATTACTCACCGTTTTGGCATCCCAGAGCGATTTCCATGATTGACAATTCCCGGGGTGCATTTGCGTGTCGGTCGTCAACACTCACAGTTTTGGCCAATTCTGACGCGATTTCCATAGTTGTTCAACCCCAAGGTGCGTTTATGTGTCGGTCATGAACACTCACAGTTTTGGCCGATTCTGGTTCGTTTCGTGGACTATTACTCACTGTTTTGGGGTCCCGGTGTGATTTCCATGATCAACAAACCCCGGGGTGCGTTTACGTGTCGGTCATCAACACTTGCAGTATCGGTCGATTCTCGCTCGATTTGTGACTATTACTCACTGTTTTGGGGTCCCGGAGTGATTTCCTTGATTAACACTCATAGTTTTGGCCGATTCTGGACCGTTTCATAGAATATTATTCATTGTTTTGGGGTCCCAGAGTGATTTCCATGATTAACGAACCCCGGGGTGCGTTTACGTGTCAGTCATCAACACTCACGGTTTTTGTCGATTCTGACCCGTTTCATGGACTATTACTAACTATTTTGGGGTCCCGGAGTGATTTCCACGATTAACGAACGACTGAGTGTGTTTACGTGTCCATCATCAACAGTCATAGTTTTGCCCGATTCTGGCCCGTTTCATAGAATATTACTCACTTTTTGGGGTACAGGTGTGATTTCCACGATTAACGAACCCCGGTGTGCATTTACGTGTCGGTCATCGACACTCGTGTTTTTTGTCGATTCTGACCCGTTTCGTGGACTATTACTCACCGTTTTGGGCTCTCAAAGCGATTTCAATGGTTGTTGAACCCCAAGGTGCGCGTACGTGTAAGTCATCATCAATCGTAGTTTGGGCCGATTTTGGCCTATTTTTGGTTATTACTTAGTTTTGGGGCTCCCGGAGTGATTTCTACGATTTACGAACCCCGTCGTGCATTTACGTGTCGGTCATCAACACTCACAGTTTCGTGGACTATTACTCACTGTTTTGGGGTCCCAGAGTGACCTCCATGATTAAGGAACCGCGGGGTGCGTTTACGTGTCGGTCATCAACACTCATAGTTTTGGCCGATTCTGGCCCGTTTCGTAGAATATTACTCACCGATTTGGGGTCCCAAAGTGATTTGGGCCCGTTTCTTGCACTATTACTTAGTTTTTGGGGTCCCGGAGTGATTTCCATGATTTACGAAACCCGTGGTGCGTTTACGTGTCGGTCATCAACACTCAGAATTTTGGCCGATTCTGGTCCGTTTTGTGCACTATTACTCAACATTTTGGGCTCCCAGAGCGATTTCCATGGTTGTTGAACTCCAAGGTGCACTTACGTGCATGTCATCAACATTCATAGTTTTTGCCGATTCGGGCCCGTTTCTTGGACTATTACTCTGTTTTGATGTCCCAGTGTGATTTCCATGATTCACGAACACCGGGGTGCGTTTATGTGTCGGTCATCAACACTCGCATTTTGGGCCGATTCTAGCCCGTTTGATGGACTATTACTCACTATTTTGGGGTCCCGGAGTTATTTCCACGATTAACAAACCCCGGCATGCGTTTACGTGTCGGTCGTCAACAGTCGCAGTTTTTGTCGATTCTGACCCGTTTCGTGGACTATTGCTCACCGTTTTGGGGTCCCGGAGTTATTTCCTTGATTCACAAACCCCGGGGTGCGTTTATGTGTCGGTCATCAACACTCACGGTTTTTGTCGATTCTGACACGTTTTGTGGACTATTACTCACTGTTTTGTCGATTCTGACACGTGTGATTTCCATGGTTGTTGAACCCCAAGTTGCGCCTAAGTGTAGGTCATCAAGATTCGCAGATTGGGTCGATTCTCGCCCGTTCCTTAGACTATTACTTAGTTTGGGGGGTCCCAGAGTGATTTTCAAGATTTCGGAACCCCGGGGTGCATTTACGTGTCGGTTATCAACACTCACAGTTTTGGCAGATTCTGGCCCGTTTTCTGGACTATTACTCACCGTTTTGGGGCCCCAAAGCGATTTCCATGGTTGTTGAACCCCATGGTGCACTTATGTGTCGATCATCGAAAATCGTAGTTTGGGCCGATTTGGGCCCGTTTCTTGCACTATTACTTAGTTTTGGTGTTCCTGGAGTGATTTCCACGATTGACGAACTCTTGCGTGTGTTTACATGTCTGTCATCAACACGCACAATTTTGTCCGATTCTGGCCCGTTTCGTGCACTATTACTCACCGTTTTGGCATCCCAGAGCGATTTCCATGATTGACAATTCCCGGGGTGCATTTGCGTGTCGGTCGTCAACACTCACAGTTTTGGCCAATTCTGACGCGATTTCCATAGTTGTTCAACCCCAAGGTGCGTTTATGTGTCGGTCATGAACACTCACAGTTTTGGCCGATTCTGGTTCGTTTCGTGGACTATTACTCACTGTTTTGGGGTCCCGGTGTGATTTCCATGATCAACAAACCCCGGGGTGCGTTTACGTGTCGGTCATCAACACTTGCAGTATCGGTCGATTCTCGCTCGATTTGTGACTATTACTCACTGTTTTGGGGTCCCGGAGTGATTTCCTTGATTAACACTCATAGTTTTGGCCGATTCTGGACCGTTT
>NC_041389.1:24105811-24168222 GCF_002162155.2 Triticum dicoccoides | reverse complement strand
AGTTTTTGCCGATTCGGGCCCGTTTCTTGGACTATTACTCTGTTTTGATGTCCCAGTGTGATTTCCATGATTCACGAACACCGGGGTGCGTTTATGTGTCGGTCATCAACACTCGCATTTTGGGCCGATTCTAGCCCGTTTGATGGACTATTACTCACTATTTTGGGGTCCCGGAGTTATTTCCACGATTAACAAACCCCGGCATGCGTTTACGTGTCGGTCGTCAACAGTCGCAGTTTTTGTCGATTCTGACCCGTTTCGTGGACTATTGCTCACCGTTTTGGGGTCCCGGAGTTATTTCCTTGATTCACAAACCCCGGGGTGCGTTTATGTGTCGGTCATCAACACTCACGGTTTTTGTCGATTCTGACACGTTTTGTGGACTATTACTCACTGTTTTGTCGATTCTGACACGTGTGATTTCCATGGTTGTTGAACCCCAAATTGCGCTTAAGTGTAGGTCATCAAGATTCGCAGATTGGGTCGATTCTCGCCCGTTCCTTAGACTATTACTTAGTTTGGGGGGTCCCAGAGTGATTTTCAAGATTTCGGAACCCCGGGGTGCATTTACGTGTCGGTTATCAACACTCACAGTTTTGGCAGATTCTGGCCCGTTTTCTGGACTATTACTCACCGTTTTGGGGCCCCAAAGCGATTTCCATGGTTGTTGAACCCCATGGTGCACTTATGTGTCGATCATCGACAATCGTAGTTTGGGCCGATTTGGGCCCGTTTCTTGCACTATTACTTAGTTTTGGTGTTCCTGGAGTGATTTCCACGATTGACGAACTCTTGCGTGTGTTTACATGTCTGTCATCAACACGCACAATTTTTTCCGATTCTGGCCCGTTTCGTGCACTATTACTCACCGTTTTGGAATCCCAGAGCGATTTCCATGATTGACAATTCCCGGGGTGCATTTGCGTGTCGGTCGTCAACACTCACAGTTTTGGCCAATTCTGACGCGATTTCCATAGTTGTTCAACCCCAAGGTGCGTTTACGTGTCGGTCATGAACACTCACAGTTTTGGCCGATTCTGGTTCGTTTCGTGGACTATTACTCACTGTTTTGGGGTCCCGGTGTGATTTCCATGATCAACAAACCCCGGGGTGCGTTTACGTGTCGGTCATCAACACTTGCAGTATCGGTCGATTCTCGCTCGATTTGTGACTATTACTCACTGTTTTGGGGTCCCGGAGTGATTTCCTTGATTAACACTCATAGTTTTGGCCGATTCTGGACCGTTTTGTAGAATATTATTCACTGTTTTGGGGTCCTAGAGTGATTTCCATGATTAACGAACCCCGGGGTGCCTTTACGTGTCAGTCATCAACACTCACGGTTTTTGTCGATTCTGACCCGTTTCATGGACTATTACTAACTATTTTGGGGTCCCGGAGTGATTTCCACGATTAACGAACCACAGAGTGTGTTTACGTGTCCATCATCAACAGTCATAGTTTTGCCCGATTCTGGCCCGTTTCATAGAATATTACTCACTTTTTGGGGTACAGGTGTGATTTCCACGATTAACGAACCCCGGTGTGCATTTACGTGTCGGTCATCGACACTCGTGTTTTTTGTCGATTCTGACCCGTTTCGTGGACTATTACTCACCGTTATTGGGTTTAAAAGCGATTTCAATAGTTGTTGAACCCCAAGGTGCGCGTACATGTAGGTCATCATCAATCGTAGTTTGGGCCGATTTTGGCCTATTTTTGGTTATTACTTAGTTTTGGGGCTCCCGGAGTGATTTCTACGATTTACGAACCCCGTGGTGCATTTACGTGTCGGTCATCAACACTCACAGTTTCGTGGACTATTACTCACTGTTTTGGGGTCCCAGAGTGATCTCCATGATTAAGGAACCGCGGGGTGCGTTTACGTGTCGGTCATCAACACTCATAGTTTTGGCCGATTCTGGCCCGTTTCGTAGAATATTACTCACTGTTTTGGGGTCCCAAAGTGATTTCCATGATTAACGAACCCCGGGGTGCGTTTACGTGTCGGTCATAAACACTCACGGTTTTTGTCGATTCTGACCCGTTTCATGGACTATTACTCACCGTTTCGGGGTCCCAAAGTGATTTCTGTGGTCGTTTAACCCCAAGGTGCGCTTGAGTGTAGGTCATCAACAATCGCAGTTTGGGTCGATTCTGGCCCGTTTCTTAGACTATTACTTAGTTTTGCGGGTCCCGGAGTGATTTCTATAATTTACAAACCCCGGGGTGCGTTTATGTATCGGTCATCAACACTCACAGTTTTGGCCGATTCTGGCCCGTTTTGGGGTCCCAAAGCGATTTCCATCGTTCATGAACCCCAATGTGCACTTAAGTGCAGGTCATCAACAATCGCAGTTTGGGCCGATTCTGGTTCGTTTCTTGGACTATTTCTTAGTTTTGGGGGTCCCGTAGTGATTTCCACGATTTACGAACCCCGTGGTGCATTTACGTGTCACTCATCAACACTCACAAATTTGGCCAATTCTGACGCGTTTCGTGGACTATTACTCACCGTTTTGGTGTCCCGACGTGATTTCCATAGTTGTTGAACCCCAAGGTGCGCTTACGTGTCGGTCAAGAACACTCACAGTTTTGGCCGATTCTGGCCCGTTTCGTGGAGTATTACTTACTGTTTCGGGGTCCCGGAGTGATTTCCACGGTTAACGAACCGCGGGGTGCGTTTATGTGTCGGTCATGAACACTCACAGTTTTGGCCGATTCTAGCCCATTTCGTGGACTATTACTCATGACTTTGGGGTCCCGGTGTGATTTCCATGATTAACGAACCTCGGGGTGCGTTTACGTGTCGGTCATCAACACTTGCGGTTTTGTCGATTCTGACCCGTTTCATGGACTATTACTCACTATTTTCGGGTCCCGGAGTGAGTTCCACGATTAACGAACCGTGGAGTGCGTTTACGTGTCCGTCATCAACACTCACAGTTTTGGCTGATTCTGGCCCGTTTCATAGAATATTACTCACTTTTTGGGGTCCCGGTGTGATTTCCACGATTAACGAACCCCGGGGTGCGTTTACGTGTCGGTCATCAACACTCGTGGTTTTTGTCGATTCTGACCCGTTTCGTGGACTATTACTCACCGTTTTGGGCTCTCAAAGCGATTTCAATGGTTGTTGAACCCCAAGGTGCGCGTACGTGTAAGTCATCATCAATCATAGTTTGGGCCGATTCTGGCCTATTTTTGGACTATTAGTTAGTTTTGGGAGTCCCGGAGTGATTTCTACGATTTACGAACCCCGTGGTGTGTTTACGTGTCGGTCATCAACACTCACAATTTCGGCCGATTCTGGCCCATTTCGTGCATTATTACTCACGGTTTTGGGGTCCCAGAGCGATTTCCATGGTTGTTGAACCCAAGGTGTACTTACGTGTCGGTCATAAACATTCGCAGTTATTGCCGATTCGGGCCCGTTTCTTGGACTATTACTCTGTTTTGGGGTCCCGGTATGATTTCCATGATTGACAAACATTGAGGTGCATTTATGTGTCGGTCAGAAACACTCGCATTTTTAGCCGATTATGTCCTGTTGCATGGACTATTACTCACTGTTTTGGGGTCCCAGAGTGATTTCCATGATTAAGGAACCGCGGGGTGCGTTTACGTGTCGGTCATCAACACTCATAGTTTTGGCCGATTCTGGCCCGTTTCGTAGAATATTATTCACTGTTATGGGGTCCCAGAGTGATTTCCATGATTAACGAACCCCGGGGTGCGTTTACGTGTCGGTCATCAACACTCACGGTTTTTGTCGATTCTGACCCGTTTCGTGGACTATTACTCACTGTTTTGGGGTCACAAAGCGATTTCTGTGGTCGTTTAACCCCAAGGTGCGCTTGAGTGTAGGTTATCAACAATCACAGTTTGGGTCGATTCTGGTCCGTTTCTTAGACTATTACTTAGTTTTGCAGGTCCCGAAGTGATTTCCACGATTTCCAAACCGCGGGGTGCGTTTATGTATTGGTCATCAACAGTCATAGTTTTGGCCGACTCTGGCCTGTTTCGTGCACTATTGCTTGGGTCCTGTCGGTGTCAAAACCGGCGGATCTCGGGTAGGGGGTCCCGAACTGTGCATCTAGGCGGATGGTAACAGGAGACAAGGGACACGATGTTTTTACCCAGGTTCAGGCCCTCTCGGTGGAGGTAAAACCCTACTCCTACTTGATTAATATTGATGATATGGGTAGTACAAGAGTGGATCTACCACGAGATCAGAGAGGCTAAACCCTAGAAGCTAGCCTATTGTATGATTGTTGTTCGTCCTACGGACTAAAACTCTCCGGTTTATATAGACACCGGAGAGGGCTAGGGTTACACAGAGTCGGTTACAATGGGAGGAGATCTTCATATCGTATCGCCAAGCTTGTCTTCCACGCCAAGGAAAGTCCCATCCGGACACGGGACAGAGTCTTCAATCTTGTATCTTCATAGTCCGGGAGTCCGGCCAAAGGTCATAGTCCGGCCATCCGGACACCCCCTAATCCAGGACTCCCTCAGTAGCCCCTGAAACAGGCTTCAATGATGACGAGTCTGGCGCGCAAATTGTCTTTGGTATGGCAAGGCGGGTTCCTCCTCCGAATACTTCATAGAAGATGTTGAAAACAAGGATAGTGTCCGGCTCTGCAAAATAAGTTCCACATGCCACCGTAGAGAGAATAATATTTGCACCAATCTAATCTGCTGATGTATTCCGCAGCGTGACATCACGCCACGGCCAGGCTTTTATCCGAATCATTTTACTGTTCCACCTCAGCACATTTAGCAAGGCGGTTTCCTTGGCACGTCTTGTCAAAGCAGAGATCGTGTCCCCTTATTCCGGGATTCTCATCAATACGGGCGTGGGTAACCCAACCGCGCCATTAACCGCGGCGCTTGGGAGATAAGCGAGTTTCATTAGGCCGATGGGGGCTCGTAGTTTCGGCCGCCCATATAAGGGGATACGGATCTACCCTTTCCATTTACGCCTTCTTCCTCCTTTGCTTATCCGTCCCTGCGCGCTCAAGCTCCAACGCCCAAGCCCGCACTTCCCACCTCAACCTTCTCCAATCATGTCCGGAGCGGGAGGTAGATGGATGGCCTCCTCCGTCACGGCGGGGCAAATCATGACAGGGGAAGGCCGGACACGTGTCTGACGACATCGCGCACCGGCTTCCAGATGTGGGGCAACTCATCCCCACCCCCAGGCCCCATGAGAGGGTTGTTTTTCTTCCCCATTTCCTCCGCCGACTGGGTTTTCCTCTTCACTTGTTCGTCCAGGGGCTCATGTTCTACTACGGCCTGGACTTCCACGATCTGGCCCCGAACTTTATCCTCAACATCTCGACGTTCATCGTCGTATGCGAGGCCTTCCTCTGCATCCAGCCCCACTTCGGCTTATGGCAGAAGACTTTTAATGTCAAGCCGAAGGTAGTGAGCGGCCGGCAAGCGGAGTGCGGAGGTGCCATGGTGGGCCGGGTGGCCAACGTCCTATGGCTCAAGGGCTCCTTCGTGGAGACAATAAAGGGATGGCAATCGGGGTGGTTCTACATCACCGAGCCGCGCGATCCCAAATGGGCGGCGGCCCCCGAATTTCTATCTGGCTTCCCCACACGGCTCACTTCCTGGAAAGAGACAGGCCTAACGTGGGGGATTCGGAGGAGCTGACCAGACTTCAGACCTGCGTCCAAAAGCCGGTGAACAAGAATCTCAAGCTTGTCAACATAGTCTCGGTCATGCTCATCCGCCGGATCCTCCCATGCCAACACCGGGCCTTCAAATTGTGGGAGTTTGATCCGGCGCAGCACCAAACCTTGAGCAAGCTTTTCGACACTTCGTACGAAGATGCCTAGAAGGTGATGTTTAAGGGCGCTGAGGCACCCGCATCCGCTACCGAAGATCGCGGATTCAGCTTGTGGCGTCAGGCCAGCGAGGTAAGCTACTCGACCCTTTACGGGACTCTTGTCTTTCATAGTCTGACTCTATGTGGGGTCTAACCTCCCTTTCCTTTGACAGGACTAGCTGAAGACATCTGGGCAGGTGAACTGTCTGGCTCCCCTACCAGAAGACCCAGCGGACGCCCGATTGACGGGGCTGCTGGTTCCGGCACCTCACGTAGTGCCGGAGAAGAAGGCCAAGAAGAAGGCCACGGGGACTCGAAAGAGCTCCCGGCGCTTGGTGGTGTCGGATTCATCGCTCGACAACCCCGAGGCGCCCTCCGCCTCCGAAGACGAGGAGGAGGAAGAAGAAGAAGCCTCTCCCCCTCCAACGGGGGGAGGAAAGAAACGGAAGGCCGCCCCAACTGGGGAGGCCGGAGGGTCCAAGAAGGGGAAGACCCTTCTGCCGGACTACGCCTCCGATGCCGAAGACGGCGGGTAGGAATGGCCATCCAGGGTCAAGCCCCTGGCAAAATCTTAAGTGTCCGGCTACCCGAACGACTTATGGCGCTCCTCTATTATTTGATAGCTTCTGACGCCGAATTTTAATTATGCAGTCCGCCCAGAGCTCAGCTCGGCGATTCGTCGAGCGGCTCCCTGAACTCGTCGGATGTGAACAGCGCTTCACTTCCGACGGCCTCCTCCCCTCTCCCTGCGGATGACGTCGAGGTGGAGTCCCAAAAGGGACCAAACCAGGAGCAGGTGGTCCTGAAGGCGCCGCGAGGCGACCTCCCGGACTCCAGGCCCAAGGAGGGTAAAGCCCTGGAGGGATCCAAGTCCGGCCCCGGGCCGGACGCTGCTCCTGGGCAAGCCTATGACGCCGGTGACCTCCGTCCATCCGGAGGCGCCGGACAATTTGCTGGAGGTGCTTAACGGCGCCTCCATCGATGAGGAACACCGCCCTATTATGAGTGCGGTGATTCAGAAGGTTCAGTCCGCCAAGAGCGGGCTGACGGAAGCCTGTACAAGTCTGTTAACAGGCTTTGAGGTATGTGTTTAAAAACATATAAAAAATGCCACCGCATAGACAGTAGCCCCTAATGCTCAGTTCGGCGATCGGAAAGAAAAGCCGAGCTGAGGATCTAAAAAGATATACGCAGGAGTCTAACAAAAATAGGTCAATATGGGAATGCAGGCTGCGCTGCTGACCTCTGCCACACTGACTGCGGAGGTCAAAGTATTGAAGGAGAACCTTGAGCGGTCCGAGAACGAGCTCGGCCGTGCCAAGAAGCAGCTCGAGACAAGGAGGGTATGTAATACCGCATGTAAAATCTATATAGAAATACTTGGTTGCCAATAATGACAGGACCAACGTAAATGTTGCAGGGGCCACAGCCGAGGTGGCGACCCTGAAGGAGGCGGTCTCCAAGGCCGAAAACAGTGCGGCCTTGGAGCGCACCGAGCGAGGGAAGCAGGAGGCGCGGGTGGCGGAGGTGCGGCAAGAGCTCCAGGCTCTCGTGGAAAAACACGAGAGTTTGGAGCGTGACTCGAAGACTCGAGAATCCGAGCTCGCCTTGGCTCTTGAAAGTGCCAAGACCGCTAAGGCCGAATCCCAAAAGGCCCTTCAGGAGATCGAGGCGATGAAGAAGATAGCGGCGGGTAAGGCATTCTTTATGCAAAGCAAGAATATAAAAGTAAATTATCTGTTACTTACCCGAATCTGGATCTCTCCAGGAGCGTTCGCCGATCTGCCCCGTAGTGTGTCTGATGCTGCCGCGTTCTACCGAGCCGAGGAGGGGAGCTCGACGGAAAAGGTGTTCTGGTCTCAATATGCTGAGGCCGGATATCCGGTGCCCCTGAGCGACCAGCTCAAGCAGCTGGTCGAACTCCACAAGGTGGCCGAACAGGCCATGAAGGGCCTCGTAGTTCCGCTGCGGCCTAGAGAAGCCATGCCTGGGAGTTACTTCGGTCTGGTGCAGCGGCTGCTAGACGTGTGTCCGTGGATTGAGGTCATCAAGCGCTCCGTCTATATCGAAGGTGCCCGTCGGGCCCTTGCCCGTGCTAAAGTGCATTGGGGCAAGCTGGACGCTGAGAAGCTTTTGACTGACGTGCCACCGCCAGGCGAGGAGTATCGCACGCCCGAGAAGTATTATAAGGGCATCCTGAAGGGTGCCCGCCTCATAGCGGACGAATGCTCCAAAGATGTAATTTTTGAGTAGACTCGCATCTGTTATCCTGTACGCTGAAAACTTTGTTCATATGCGTTAAGCAACGCTTTGTTAATTTAAAATATTACCTTCTGTGCGGTTGTTTATCAAATCTGAGAGATGCATGTCGTCGGCTTCTACCCCCATGCCACGAGTGCTGGGATGTTCGGGATAATCCTGAGCGCTCTTGTTCCTATTCTTGGGTCCATCTAGGGAGGCGCTCAGCACAACGAACCAGGCCATCAGACTTATAAAGCTTTATCACTCTCACTTAGCCATAGAATTCTATAATTTTAAATTTCGGCGAAGCCCCTAGTATTCGGAAGACCGAGTTCGGGGCGCTATCTACACCTTGGCCAGATAAATCCGCCTCCTCGCTCTAAGAGGCATAAGTCTTTAAGGACTCGAAAAACCTCGCGAACAGCGACCAGTCTCTCGCACTATCATGACGGTCAGTTTTAGATTTTCTCTACTGAGGTGTTAACCCAGCTCAACTGGGGCACAATCACAGTAGTTTCCCAGCGCTACCGTAGCCAACATTGCGGAACGTAAGGTACCAAAACATGGGAGCCGGGCAAACCAAACTATTGACCCAAGACATGATTCGGAGCCGATGCATATAGTGCTATAAGTTCGGAGTGCCGCACTCAGGAGAGTGTTCGGTCTACTCACACCATGTTATGGGGTGCTTAAGCCCCTGGTGTATTGGCCGTACCAAAGTGTTCGGTTGCATAATGTCATGACTGAACATATATATGTAAAAAAAGGAATACAATAATAGATAAGAGCTATGTATTGTTTATTAAAAAAGGCTGCTATGAAAGCAGAACGATACGAATAGTGCGATAAGCAAGACATGTCCCCCTCCAGGGGAAAGCTGCGGGTCTTTAAGTAAAAATAGGTATTTAACTCGTTATAGAGGCCACCTGGACATTCGACGCGGCTTGTTCTCGCCAAGGTTGTTGCATCGTGTGTTCGGCGAGTGTATTGCCAGACAGGCCTTCCGGATAGTTGGGTCCTGAAAGTATAAAAATAAAATAAAAAAAGTAAACGGCCGAATAGGGAGCCCCTAAGTGCGGTTAAGACGCATTCTGGGCGTGCCGTAGTTGTGCCCCTCCCCTTATGCCCATGGTATTTTCAAAGCATAATTATGTACGCGTGGTACCGATATCACCGTATGGCGAGGGCTGGGGTTGGGGCCGCACTGCTATGCTTGCTCGGATCATGCCATTCGGCTCTGTTGTAGGTTGCTTCGGGCGCGCTTGACATTGTCCGGACGTTTAACACCCGGATTGGAGAGTTGCCTTGAGAGGCTGCTCTGTACTTCCGCCGCCAGGGCTGCTGTGTGCTCCTCCGTTCGGAGAGAGCGTTCGGTGTTTCCATTTACCGTGATGAGTCCGCGAGGCCCTCACATCTTGAGCTTGAGATATGCGTAGTGCGGCACCGCATTGAATTTTTCAAATGTGGTTCGTCCAAGCAGGGCGTGATAGCCACTGCGGAATGGGACTATGTTGAAGATTAACTCTTCGCTTCGGAAATTATCCGGGGATCCGAAGACCAGTTCGAGTGTAACCGAGCCTGTACAGCTGGCTTCTACACCTAGTATGACGCCTTTAAAGGTTGTCTTTGTGGGTTTAATCCTTGAGGGATCGATACCCATTTTTCGCACTGTATCCTGATAAAGCAGGTTCAGCCTGCTGCCGCCGTCCATTAGGACTCTAGTGAGGTGAAATCCGTCGATAATTTGGTCTAGGACCAATGCGGCGAATCCGCCGTGACGGAAGCTAGTGGGGTGGTCCCTTCGATCAAAAGTGATCCGGCAGGAGGACCATGGGTTGAACTTTGGGGCAACTGGCTCCAACGCATAGACGTCCTTCAGAGCATGCTTCCGCTCCCTTTTAGGGATGTGGGTTGCGTATATCATGTTCACCGTCCGCACTTGCGGGGGGAATCCCTTCTGTCCTCTGTTGTTCGGCGGCCCGGGCTCCTCCTCGTCATCGCTATGCAACCCCTTGTCTCTGGTTTCGGCACTTAACTTGCATGCCTGCTTGAACACCCAACAATCCCTGTTGGTGTGGTTGGCTGGCTGTTCGGGGGTGCCGTACATCTGGCACGAGCGATCAAGTATCCGGTCTAAACTGGATGGGCCCAGAGGGTTTCTTTTGAATGGCTTCTTCCGCTTACCGGGTTTAGAGCCTCTGAATCCGGCATTGACTGCCATATCTTCAGTATTGTCGCCGTTAATGCGGCCCCTGTGCTTGTTGTGACGTGACCTGCCATTGTTGTCCTTGGTATCCGAATTCCCAGGGCTCTTGGTTATGTTATTGCTACGAGCTAGCCAGCTGTCTTCTCCCGCACAAAAGCGGGTCATGAGTGTCGTGAGGTCTACCACAGATTTCGGATTTTCCTGTCCTAGGTGCGGGGCGAGCCATTCATCTCGGATGTTGTGCCTGAAAGCTGCAAGGGCCTCGGCGTCCGGACAGTCGACTATTTGATTTTTCTTGGTTAGGAACCGTGTCCAGAATTGTCTGGCCGATTCCTCTGGCTGCTGGATTATGTGGCTTAGGTCATCGGCGTCTGGTGGTCGCACATAAGTGCCATGGAAGTTGTCAAGGAATGCGGATTCCAGGTCCTCCTAGCAACTAATTGACTCTGCTGGCAGGTTGTCAAGCCAATGTCGAGCTGGTCCTTTAAGCTTGAGCGGGAGGTATTTGATGGCGTGTAGATCATCACCACGGGCCATGTGGATATGAAGGAGATAATCCTCGATCCATACCGCAGGATCTGTTGTGCCATCGTATGATTCGATGTTTACGGGTTTAAAGCCCTCGGGGATTTGATGATCCATTACTTCGTCTGTGAAGCATAGTGGGTGTGCGGCGCCCCTGTACTGGGCTATATCACGACGCAGCTCAGATGAGCTTGGTCTGTTGTATTCGGCCTGGCCGTATTTATCATGTCCGGCGTGACGGCTAGCGTCACGTGAAGCGGGGCACCCACGCGATCCGTAGATCGATCTTGTTTGCCTTGCCGTATTCTCCAATATGTTTCGCAGGTCTGTTGCATCTCCCTACACTCTGGTATGTTTTGAGCGGTGCCGGGGTGCGGCTTGGGTCGAGGGCCTGAAGACCTCTCTGTCGCGGCCACGGGGTGGCTGATCGGGCGCATCGTATGCTGGTGATGTAGGTTTAGTTGCTTCCTCCTCAAGTTGGGGTAGCAGCCTGCGCTTTGGGTAGCTCTTGGAGGGGCGTTCGAGTTTATACTCTTCGGCTGCCAGGACTTCGGTCCATCTGTCGGCTAGCAAGTCTTGGTCAGCTCTAAGCTGCTGCTGTTTTTTCCTGAGGCTGCTTGCCGTGGCCATAAGCCTGCGTTTGAAACTCTCTTGTTCGACGGCATCCTCTGGCACGACGAATTCGTCGTCGTCGAGGCTTGCCTCCTCTTTGGAGGAAGGAATAGAATTGTCGTCCTCGACCTCTCTGTCGGCCGCTCTCTCATGAGGGCTGGCTCCTTTGTCCTCCTGCACTGAATCCTGCTGGAGGGGGTTGTCTTCGGCACTGTCCGGCGTGTTGTTAGCTCTGGTGCCGGAATCGCCTTTTTGCTTTGGCGGGATTTAGAGCGGCGCCGCTGATGTCGGCTCTTGGGTTGCTTCTTGGAGGGGTCGTCCTCTATTTTTTCATCGCCATCCCCTGCTTTGGGGGTGTCCACCATGTATATGTCATATGACGAGGTGGCTTTCCAGTTCCCTATAGGTGCTGGTTCTTGGTCGTCTCCTTCATCGGTGTCCATACCGTCGATGACTTCGTCGTCCACATCCCAACCATCCTGACCGTAATCCGGCCAGGGCTCTCCTGACAAAGAGAGAGACTTTAGTGAATTTAGGATATCGCCAAAGGGCGAGTGCTGAAAGACGTCCGTGGCGGTGAACTGCATGATCGGAGCCCAATCGGGTTCGATCGGAAGAGGTGCGGAATATGCGGAGTCCGGAGCGGAGTCCGGCACCTTGGAGTCACGGGCCCTGCAATGGACAAGGCTGGTATTCGGCTCTATCACCGTAGAGATTGCGGCTCCCGGGGTGGCGTCCAACCGTCCATCCCCAACTAGCGGAGTTGGCTCCGAGCTAATGATCCGAGCAGACACCTGGGCGGCGCTCTGGGCGCTGTCCGGTGGCAGAGTTAGATCATGCCCATCGGGACAAAGCGGCACGCTCGGCCGTGGCTCGAATCCATTGAAGATCAAGTCCCCGTGGATGCCGGCCGTGTAATTTAAGCTTCCAAACCTGACCTGATGGCCAGGGGCGTAGCTTTCGATCTTCTCTAGATGGCGAAGCAAGTTGGCCCGCAGTGCGAAGCCGCCGAATACGAAGATCTGTCTGGGGAGAAAAGTCTCACCCTGGACCGCGTCGTGGTTGATGATCGAAGAAGCCATCGGGCCTAAAGGCGACGACACAGAGGGACTCTCAATGAAAGCACCAATGTCGGTGTCAAAACCGGCGGATCTCGGGTAGGGGGTCCCGAACTGTGCGTCTAGGCGGATGGTAACAGGAGACAAGGGACACGATGTTTTTACCCAGGTTCGGGCCCTCTCGGTGGAGGTAAAACCCTACTCCTGCTTGATTAATATTGATGATATGGGTAGGACAAGAGTGGATCTACCACGAGATCAGAGAGGCTAAACCCTAGAAGCTAGCCTATGGTATGATTGCTGTTCGTCCTACGGGGTGTTTCTGGCCCGTTTCTTGGACTATTACTCTGTGTTGGGGTCCCGGTATGATTTCCATGATTGACAAACACCGGGGTGCATTTATGTGTCGGTCATCAACAATCGCATTTTTGGCCGATTCTGGCCCGTTTCGTGGACTATTACTCACTGTTTTAGGGTCCCATAGTGATTTCCACAATTAACAAACCGCGGGATGCGTTTATGTGCCGGTCCTCAACACTCATAGTTTTGGCCGATTCTGGCCCGTTTCGTACAATATTGCTCATTGTTTTGGGGTCCCGGAGTGATTTCCATGATTAACGAACCCCAGGTTGCGTTTAGGTGTCGGTCATCAATACTCACAGTTTTTGTCGATTCTGACCCATTTCATGGACTATTACACACCGTTTTTGGGTCCCAAAGCGATTTCTATGGTTTTTTAACCCCAAGGTGCGCTTAAGTGTAGCTCAACAACAATCGCAGTATGGGTCGATTCTGGCCCGTTTTTTAAACTATTACTTAGTTTTGTGGGTCCCGCGGTGATTTCCATGATTTACGAACCCAGGGTCCGTTTACGTGTCGCTCGTCAACAATCACAGTTTTGGCCGATTCTGGCCCGTTTCGTGGACTATAACTCACCGTTTTGGGGTCCCAAAGCGATTTCCATGGTTGGTGAACCCCAATCTGTGCTTAAGTGTAGGTCATCAACAATCCCAGTTTGGGCCAATTCTGGCCCGTTTCTTGTATTATTTCTTAGTTTTGGCGGTCCCGTAGTGATTTCCACGATTTATAAACCCCGGGGTGCGTTTACGTGTGTGTCATCAACACTCACAGTTTTGGCCAATTCTGACCCATTTCGTGGACTATTACTCACCGTTTTTGGGTCCCGAAGTGATTTCCATAGTTGTTGAACCCCAAGGTGCGCTTACGTGTCGGTCATCAACACTCATAGTTTTGGCCGATTCTGGCCCGTTTCTTGGAGTATTACTCACTGTTTTGGGGTCCCAGAGTGATTTCCACGGTTAATAAACCGTGGGGTGCATTTCCGTGCCGGTCATCAACACTCACCGCTTTAGGGCCCCAAAGTGATTTCCATGGTTGTTGAACCCCAAGGTGCGCTTACGTGTCGATTATCAACAATCACAGTTTGGGCCGATTTTGGCCCGTTTCTTGCACTATTACTTAGTTTTGGGGGTCCCGGAGTGATTTCCACGATTGAGGAACTCTGAGGTGCATTTACGTGTCGGTCATCAACACTCACAGTTTTGGCCGATTCTGGTCCGTTCCATGCTCTATTACTCGCCGTTTGGGCATCCCAAAGCGATTTCCACGATTGACAATTCCCGGGGTGCATTTGCATGTCTGTCGTCAACACTCACAATTTGGGCCAATTCTGACGCGATTCATGGACTATTGCTCACCATTTAGGGGACCCAAAGCGATTTCCAGGGTTGTTGAACCCCATGGTGCGCTAACGTGTCGATCATCAACAATTGTAGTTTGGGCCGATTTGGCCCTGTTTCGTGCACTTTTACTTAGTTTTGGGGGTCCCGAAGTGATTTCCACGATTGACAAACTCCGGGGTGCATTTACGTGTCGGTCATCAACACACACAATTTTGGCCGATTCTGGCCCATTTCATGGACTATTTCTTAGTTTTGGGTCTCCCATAGTGATTTCCATGATATACGAACCTCGGGGTGCATTTACGTGTCGCTCATCAACACTCATAGTTTTGGCCAATTCTGGCGCATTTCATGGACTATTACTCACCATTTTGGGGTCCCGAAGTTATTTCCATAGTTGCTGAACCCCAATGTCCGCTTACAAGTCGGTCATCAACACTCACAGTTTTGGCCGATTCTGGCCCGTTTCGTGGAGTATTACTCACTGTTTTGGGGTCCCGGAGTGACTTCCACGGTTAGCGAACCGCGGGGTGCGTTTACGTGTCGGTCATCAACACTCATAGTTTTCGACGATTCTGACCCGTTTCGTGGACTATTACTCACCATTTTGGGGTTCCAAAGCGATTTCCATGGTTGTTGAACCCCATGGTGCGCTTGCGTGTCGATCATCAACAATCACAGTTTTGGCTGATTTGGCCCGTTTCTTGCACTATTACTTAGTTTTGGGGGTCCCGGGGTGATTTCCACGATTGACGAACTCCGTGGTGCGTTTACGTGTCGGTCATCAACACACAACTTTGACCGATTCTCGTCCGCTTCATGCACTATTACTCACCGTTTTCGCGTCCCAGAGCGATTTCCACGACTGACAATTCCCGGGGTGCATTTGCGTGTCTGTCCTCAACACTCACAGTTTTGTCCAATTCTGACGCGATTTGTGGACTATTACTCGACATTTAGGGGTTCGAAGTGATTTCCATCGTTGTTGAACCCCAAAATGCGTTTACGTGTCGATCATGAACACTCACTGTTTTGGCCGATTTTGGCCCGTTTCATGGACTATTACTCACAGTTTTGGGGTCCCGGTGTGATTTCCACAATTAACAAACCCCGGGGTGCATTTACGTGTGGATCATCAACACTCACAGTTTCGGCCGATTCAGACTCGTTTTGTCACTATTACTCACTATTTTTGGGTCCCGAAGTGATTTCGTTGATTAACATACCCTGGGTGTGTTTACGTGTCGGTCATCAACACTCGCGATTTTTGTCGATTTTGACCGCTGGATCACCTCCTTTTCAGGGAGAGCTAATGCTTATGCTTATCGGGTATTTTGGTTTGACACCTCTTCACGCCCAAAAAGAAGGCAGCTACGTCTGAGCTAAACTTGGATATGGCTCGAGAGCTCCCGTCTCCTCACTTAAAGCGTAACCGGCTCACCTCCCCCCATCCCCCTTTCCATTTTATTACTGACAAAGCCCACCTTTCAGTTGTCGAACCCCAAGGTGAGCTCGTGTAGGTCATCAACAATCGCAGTTTGGGCCGATTCTGGCCCTTTTGTTGGACTATTATAGTTTTAGGGGTCCCGGAGTGATTTCCATGATTTACGAACCCCGTGTTGCGTTTACGTGTCGGTCATCAACACTCACAATTTTAGCCGATTCTGGTCCGTTTCGTGCACAATTACTCACCATTTTGGGGTCGCAGAGCGATTTCCATGGTTGTTGAACTCCAAGGTGCACTTACGTGTCTGTCATCAACATTCACAGTTTTTGCCGATTTGGGCCCATTTCTTGGACTATTACTCTGTTTTGGTGTCCCGATGTGATTTCCATGATTGACGAACACCGGGGTGCGTTTATGTGTCGGTCATCAACACTAGCATTTTGGGCCGATTCTGGCCCGTTTGATGGGTTATTACTCACTATTTTGGGGTCCCGGAGATATTTCCACGATTAACAAACCCCGGGTGCGTTTACGTGTCGGTCATCAACAGTCGCAGTTTTTGTCGATTCTGACACTTTTCGTGGACTATTACTCACTGTCTTGGGGTCCCAAAGCGATTTCCATGGTTGTTGAACCCCCAAGGTGCGCTTAAGTGTAGGTCATCAAGATTCGCAGTTCGGGTTGATTCAAGCCCGTTTCTTAGACTATTACTTAGTTTTGGGGGTCCCGGAGTGATTTCCATGATTTACGAACCCCGTGGTGCATTTAAGTGTCGGTCATCAACACTCACAGTTTTGGCCGATTCTGGCCTGTTTTCTGGACTATTACTCACCGTTTTGGGGCTCCAAAGTGATTTCCATGGTTGATGAACCCCATGGTGCGCCTACGTGCCGATCATCAACAATCGTAGTTTGGGCTGGTTTGAGCCCGTTTCTTGCACTATTACTTAGTTTTGGAGGCCCGGAGTGATATCAACGATTGACGAACTCCGGGGTGTGTTGACATGTCGGTCATCAATAGTCACATTTTTGGCAGCCTAGAGCGATTTCTTGGACTATTACTCTGTTTTCGGGTCCGGGTATGATTTCCATGATTCACAAACACCGGGGTGCATTTATGTGTCGGTCATCAAGACTCGCATTTTTGGCCGATTCTGGCCCGTTTCGTGGACTATTACTCACTGTTTTGGGGTACCGGAGTGATTTCCACGTTTAAGAAACCGCGGGGTGCGTTTACGTGCCGGTCATCAACACTCACAGTTTTGGCCGATTCTGGCCCGTTTAGTAGAATATTACTCACTATTTTGGGGACCCGGAGTGATTTCTGCGATTAACAAACCCCAGGGTACGTTTAGGTGTCGATCATCAAGACTCATAGTTTTTGTCGATTCTGACCCATTTCATGGACTATTACTCACCGTTTTGGGGTCCCAAAGCGATTTCTATGGTTGTTTAACCCCAAGGTGCGCTTAAGTGTAGGTCATCAACGATCACAGTTTGGGTTGATTCTGGCCCGTCTCTTAGACTATTTCTTAGTTTTGTGGGTCCCGGAGTGATACCACGATTTACGATACCGCGGGTGCGTTTACGTGTCTGTCATCAACACTCATAGTTTTGGCCAACTCTGGCCCGTTTCGTGGACTATTACTCACCGTTTTGCGGTCCCAAAGCGATTTCCATGGTTGGTGAACCCCAATGTGCTCTTAAGTGTAGGTCATCAACAATTGAAGTTTGGGCCGATTCTGGCCCGTTTCTTGGATTATTTCTTAGTTTTGGGGGTCCCATAGTAATTTCCATGATTTAGGAACCTCGTGGTGCGTATACATGTCGGTCATCAACACTCACAGTTTTCGCCAATTCTGACGTGTTTCGTGGACTATTACTCACCGTTTTGGGGTCCCGAAGTGATTTCCATGGTTAACGAACCCCGTGGTGCGTTTACGTGTCAGTCATCAACACTCGCGGGTTTTCTCGATTCTAACATGTTTCATGGACTATTACTCACCGTTTTGGGGTCCCGGTGTTATTTCCATGATTAACGAACCCCGTGGTGCGTTTACGTGTAGGTCATCAACACTGGCGGTTTTTGTCGATTCTGACACGTTTCCTGGACTATTACTCACTGTTTTGGGGACCCGAAGCAATTTCCATGGTTGTTGAACCCCAAGGTGCGCTTACGTGTCGGTCATCAACACTCACAGTTTTGGCCGATTCTGGCCCGTTTCGTGGAGTATTACTCACCGTTTTGGGGTCTCAGAGTGATTTCCATGGTTAACGAACCGCGGGGTGGGTTTACGTGTCGGTCATCAACACTCATAGTTTTTGTCGATTATGGTCCGTTTCGTGGACTATTACTCACTGTTTTGGGGCCCCAAAGCGATTTCCATTGTTGATGAACCCCATGGTGCGCTTACGTGTCGATCATCAACAATCGCGGTTTTGGCCGATATTGGCCTATTTCTTGCACTATTACTTAATTTTGGGGGTCCCTGAGTGATTTCCACAATTGACGAACTTCGGCGACCGTTTATGTGTCGGTCATCAACACACAATTTTCGCCGATTCTGGTCCGTTTCGTGCACTATTACTCGCCATTTTGGCGTCCCAGGGCGAGTTCCACGATTGACAATTTCCGGGGTGCATTTGCGTTTCTGTCGTCAACACTCACAGTTTTGGCCAATTCTGATGCAATTCATGGACTATTACTCACCATTTAGGGGTGCCAAAACGATTTCCATAGTTGTTGAACCCCAAGATGCGTTTAAGTGTCGGTCATGAACAATCACAGTTTTGGCCCATTCTGGCCCATTTCGTGGACTATTACTCACGGTTTTGGTGTCCGGGTGTGATTTCCATGATTAACAAACCCGGGGTGCATTTACGTGTTGGTCATCAACACTCGCAGTTCCGGCCGATTCTAGCTCGTTTTGTGACTATTACTCATAGTTTTGGGGTCCCGGAGTGATTGATACATCTCCAACGTATCAATTATTTTTGATTATTCCATTCTATTATATTACCCCTTTTGGATGTTTATGGGCTGTATTTTGCACATTTATATCATTTTTGGGACTAACCTACTAACTGGAGGCCCAGCCCGTATTGCTGTTTTTTTGCCTATTTCAGTATTTCGAAGAAAAGGAATATCAAACAGAGTCCAAACAGAATGAAACCTTCGGGAGCGTGATTTTTGGAATGAACGTGATCTAGAGGACTTGGAGTGCAAGTCAAGAAGCAGCCGAGGCGGCCACGAGATAGGAGGGCGCGCCCCCATGTCTCGTGGGCCCCTCAGGCGGCCACCGACGTACTTCTTCCTCCTATATATACCTACGTACCCCGAAAACATCCGAGAGGCAGACGAAACACAATTTCCACCACCGTAAACTTCTGTATCCACGAGATCCCATCTTGGAGCCTTCGTCGGCCCTCTGCCGGAGGGGGAATCGACCACGGAGGGCTTCTACATCAACATCCTTGCCCTTCCGATAAGTTGTGAGTAGTTTACCACAGACCTACGGGTCCATAGTTATTAGCTAAATGGCTTCTTCTCTCTTTTTGGGTCTCAATACAATGTTCTCCCCCTCTCTTGTGGAGATCTATTTGATGTAATCTCTTTTTGTGGTGTGTTTGTCAAGATCCGATGAATTATGGGTTTATTATCAAGTTTATCTATGAATAATATTTGAATCTTCTCTGAGTTCTTTTATGTATGATTGAGTTATCTTTGCAAGTCTCTTTGAATTATCGGTTTGGTTTGGCCTACTAGATTGATCTTTCTTGCCATGGGAGAAGTGCTTACCTTTGGGTTCAATCTTGCGGTGTCCTTACCTAGTGACAGAAAGGGTTGCAAGGCACGTATTGTATTGTTGCCATCGAGGATAACAAGATGGGGTTTATATCATATTGCTTGAGTTCATCCCTCTACATCATGTCATCTTGATTAATGCGTTACTCTGTTCTTATGAACTTAATACTCTAGATGCAGGAAGGAGTCGGTCGACATGTGGAGTAATAGTAGTAGATGCAGGCAGGAGTCGGTCTACTTGTTATTGATGTGATGCCTATATACATGATCATGCCTAGATAATCTCATAATTATTCGCTTTTCTATTAATTGCTCGACAGTAATTTGTTCACCCACCGTAATACTTATGCTATCTTGAGAGAAGCCTCTAGTGAAACCTATGGCCCCCGGGTCTATCTCTTATCATATTTGCTTCCAATCTACTTTTATTTGCATCTTTATTTTCTGCATCTATATTATAAAATACCAAAAATATATTTATCTTATCATATTATCTTTATCAGATCTCACTTTTGCAAGTGGCTGTGAAGGGATTGACAACCCCTTTATCGCGTCGGTTGCGAGTTCTTAGTTTGTTTTGTAGGTGCGTGGGACTTTTGAGGAGCCTCCTACTGGGTTGATACCTTGGTTCTCAAAAAATGAGGAAAATACTTACGCTACTATTGCTGCATCACCCTCTGCTCTTCGAGGAAAACCAACGCAAGCTCAAGACGTAGCAAGAAGGATTTGTGGCGCCGTTGCCGGGGAGGTCTTTGCTCAAGTCAAGACATACCAAGTACCCATCACAAACCCATTTCCCTCGCATTTACATTATATGTCATTTGCCTCTTGTTTTCCTCTCCCCCACTTCACCTTTGCCATTTTATTCGCCCTCTCTTTCCCAATATCCTCCTCTCTTTTTCGCTTGCCTTTTCCCATTGCCCATGTGTTTGCTCGTTTGCCTCGTCGTTATGGCTAGTCCCCCTATCCTTATTATCACTCCCGAACAAGAAATTCTCAATTTTAAGCAAAGGGGGGTAGAAAATTTAAAAGATGCCTGGCATAGAATTTGCAATGCCCAATATAAATCTTCTAGGAAGCTTTCCACTTCCGTTCTTCTCCGCAATTTTTATGTATGCATTACTCCTTGGAATAGATGTGTTCTTGATATTGCTACCAGAGGTGATTTCATTAGTAGCCATACGTTTGATGCTTATAATGCCATGTTGGATTTGTTTGGCCCTCCACCTCTTTTGGTCAATGGAACTGTTTTAACTTTAGAACACGTTATGCAACGGCTTGAAATTATTGAAAATAAAATTGCCATTGTTGAGTTGATTGAAAATTTGGATAAAAAGATTCATAATCATGTCACCCAATATGGATCTAGGGTTGGAGTTACTTTGAAAAATCTTAAAGAGAAAGAACCTATGGTTAATGAAAAAATAGATCTTGATTCTGCTAGAATTGGTAAACTTGAGGATATAACTATCAACTTAGGATCGGCATTTTCTTCCATGAAAACACTCCAAAACCCCCTACAAAAACCGCCAAGTTTATTTATGTTCCTAAAAATAAGGGTGAATCTTCTAGCAAGGGAGACGCGGATCTCAAATCCATAAGTGCTCATCCCAATTGTCTTTCTATCGTTAAGGAACCTTTTGCTACCAATGAATTTCTTGAATTTTTGCCTAAAGTTTTAGCCATTTCTAAAAGGGGAGAAATCCCTAGAGAACACAAGTGCTCTATTGATGAATCAAGTGCCAAAGAGGGCACTCGTTAGATCTATCTTTGCTTTTATGCCTAGCTAGGGGCGTTAAACGATAGCGCTAGTTGGGAGGCAACCCAATTTTTCTTTATGTTCTTTGTTTTTTCTCCTGTTTAGTAATAAATTTTTCTTCTACTTTCTGTTTAGATGTGTTTTTATCTTTTAGTTAGTGTTTGTGCCAAGTAGAACCTATAGGATAAACTATGATGTTAGTTGATTTGATTCTGCTGAAAAACAGAAACTTTGCGCTCACGAGAACAAATTCAATAAATCACATAAACGTGCTTTTGCATTAATTCTTTTTGCTGCTGATCAATAAACAAATTGTCCAGTATGTCCTATTTTTGTAAGATTTGTAGAGTTCCAGAAGTTTGCGTTAGTTACAGATTGCTACAGGCTGTTCTGTTTTTGACAGATTCTGTTTTCCGTGTGTTGTTTGCTTATTTTGATGCATCTATGGCTAGTAAAATAGTTTATAAACCATAGAGAAGTTGGAATACAGTAGGTTTAACACCAAAATAAATAGAGAATGAGTTCATTACAGTAAGTTATGTGGTAGTTTTGTTTTCTTTCACTAACGGAGCTTATAAGATTTCCTATTGAGTTTTGTGTTGTGAAGTTTTCAAGTTTTGGGTAAAGCTTTTATGGACTATGGAATAAAGGGTGGCAATAGCCTAATCTTGGGGATGCCCAAGGCACCCCAAGATATCCAAGGATAGCCAAAAGCCTAAGCTTGGGGATGCCCCGGGAAGGCATCCCCTCTTTCGTCTTCGTTCATTGGTAACTTTACTTGGAGCTATATTTTTATTCGCCACATGATGTGTTTTGCTTGGAGCGTCGTGTATTATAGTAGTCTTTGCTTTTTATTTTACCACAATCATCCTTGCTGTACACACCTTTTTGGAGAAGCCTATTTGATTAGAATTTGCTAGAATACTCTATGTGCTTCACTTATATCTTTTGAGCTTGATAGTTTTTGCTCTAGTGCTTCACTTATATCTTTTAGAGCACGACGGTGGCTTGATTTTATAGAAATTACTAGTCTCTCATGCTTCACTTATATTATTTTGAGAGTCTTTTATAACAGCATGGTATTTGCTTTGGTTACAAATTTGGTCCTAGAATGATGAGCATCCAAGTTGGGTATAATAAAAACTATCATAGAAATTGAATTGGATGCTATGATCAATTTGTTGCTTGATAAATTGTTTTGAGATATAAAGGTAGTAATGTTAGGGTCATGCTAGTGGATAATTATGAAATTGAGAAATACTTTTGTTGAAGTTGGCAAGTCCTGTAGCATGCACGCATGATAAAAGTTGTGTGACAAATTTGTTGCATGAGGTGCTCTTTTGATTGTCTTCCTTATGAGTGGCAGTCGGGGACGAGTGATGGTCTTTTCCTACCAATCTTTCCCTCTCGGGGCATGCATAGTAGTACTTTGCTTCGAGGCTAAGTAGACTTTTGCAATAAGTATATGAGTTCTTTATGACTAATGTGAGTCCATGGATATACGCACACTCATCCTTCCACTTTGCTAGCTTTTCTTATTACCGCGCAACCCTCGCCGGTATTGAACCCATCATTTACCTTCCTCAAAACAGCCACCAAACCTACCTATTATGGCATTTCCATAGCCATTCCAAGATATATTGCCATGCAACTATCCACCGTTCCGTTTATTATGACACGTTTCATCATTGTCATATTGCTCTTTGCATGATCATGTAGTTGACATCGTATTTGTGGCAAGGCCACCTTCATAATTTTCATACATGTCGCACTTGATTCATTGCATATCCCGGTACACCGCCGGAGGCATTCATATAGAGCCATATCTCGTTCTAGCTTTGAGTTGTAATTCTTGAGTTGTAAATCCATAAAAGTGTGATGATCTTCACTATTATAGCATTGTCCCAGTGAGGAAAGCATGATGAGGACTATGATTCCCCCACAAGTCGGGATGAGACTTCGGACTTTATAAAAATAAAAGAGGCCAAATAAGCCCACCAAAAAGAAAAAAAAGAAAAAAAAAGAGAAAAAAAGAAAAAGAAAAAAAATGAGAGAAAAAGAGAGAAGGGACAATTGCTACTATCTCTTTTTACACACTTGTGCTTCAAAGTAGCACCATGATCTTCATGATAGAGAATCTCATATGTTGTCACTTTCATATTCTAGTGGGAATTTTTCATTATAGAACTTGGCTTGTATATTCCAATGATGGACTTCCTCAAAATTCCCTAGGTCTTCGTGAGCAAGCAAGTTGGATGGACACCCACTTAGTTTGTTTTTGTTGAGCTTTCTTATATTTATAGCTCTAGTGCATCCATTGCATGGCAATCCCTACTCACTCACGCTGATATCTATTGATGGGCATCTCCATAGCCCGTTGATATGCCTAGTTGATGTGAGACTTTCTTCTCCCTTTCTGTCCTTACAGCCACCACCATTTACCACCATAGTGCTAGTTCCATGGCTTGCGCTCATATATTGCGTAAGAGTTGAAAGAGCTGAAGCGCGTTAAAAAGTATGAAACAATTGCTCGGCTCGTCATCGGGGTTGTACATGATGGGAGTATTTTGTGTAATGAAAATGAAGCATGGCCTAACTATATGATTTTGTAGGGATAAGCTTTCTTTGGCTATGCTATTTTGATAGGACATGATTATTTGTTAGTAAGCTTTGAAGCATTATTATTTTTATGTTTTATAAGCTTTTACCTTGAATCATTTGGATCTGAACATTCATGCCACATTAAAGAAAATTACATTGAGAATTATGCTAGGTAGCATTCCACATCAAAATTTTCTTTTTTTATCATTTACCTACTCGGGACGAGCATGAATTAAGCTTGGGGATGCTTGATACGTCTCCAACATATCTACAATTTTTTATTGTTCCATGCTATTATATAACCCATTTTGGATGTTTATGGGCTTTATTTTACACATTTATATCATTTTTGGGACTAACCTACTAACCGGAGGCCCAGCCCGTATTGTTGTTTTTTTGCCTATTTTCAGTATTTCGAAGAAAAGGAATATTAAACAGAGTCCAAACGGAATGAAACCTTCGGGAGCGTGATTTTTGGAACGAACGTGATCTAGAGAACTTGGAGTGCAAGTCAAGAAGCAACCGAGGCGGCCACGAGATAGGAGGGCGCGCCCCCCTGTCTTGTGGGCCCCTCAGGCGGCCACCGACGTACTTCTTCCTCCTATATATACCTACGTACCCCGAGAACATCCGAGAGGCAGACGAAACACAATTTCCACCACCGTAACCTTCTGTATCCACGAGATCCCATCTTGGAGCCTTCGGCGGCACTCTGCCGGAGGGGGAATCGACCATGGAGGGCTTCTACATCAACATTCTTGCCCTTTCGATGAGTTGTGAGTAGTTTACCACAGACCTACGGGTCCATAGTTATTAGCTAGATGGCTTCTTCTCTCTTTTTGGATCTCAATACAATGTTCTCCCCCTCTCTTGTGGAGATCTATTTGATGTAATCTCTTTTTGCGGTGTGTTTGTCAAGATCCGATGAATTGTGGGTTTATTATCAAGTTTATCTATGAATAATATTTTAATCTTCTCTGAATTCTTTTATGTATGATTGAGTTATTATTGCAAGTCTCTTCGAATTATCAGTTTGGTTTGGCCTACTAGATTGATCTTTCTTGCCATGGGAGAAGTGCTTAGCTTTGGGTTCAATCTTGTGGTGTCCTTACCCAGTGACAGAAAGGGTTGCAAGGCACGTATTGTATTGTTGCCATCGAGGATAAAAATATGGGGTTTATATCATATTGCTTGAGTTTATCCCTCTACATCATGTCATCTTGCTTAATGTGTTACTCTGTTCTTATGAACTTAATACTCTAGATGCAGGCAGGAGTCGGTCGATGTGTGGAGTAATACTAGTAGATGCAGGCAGGAGTCGGTATAATTGTTATGGATGTGATGCCTATATACATGATCATGCCTAGATAATCTCATAATTATTCGATTTTCTATCAATTGCTCAAAAGTAATTTGCTCACCCACCGTAATACTTATGCTATCTTGAGAGAAGCCTCTAGTGAAACCTATGGCCCCCGGGTCTATCTCTTATCATATTTTCTTCCAATCTACTTTTATTTGCATCTTTATTTTCTGCATCTATCTTATAAAATTCCAAAAATATATTTATCTTATCATATTATCTTTATCAGATCTCACTTTTGCAAGTGGCTGTGAAGGGATTGACAACCCCTTTATCGCGTTGGTCGCGAGTTCTCAGTTTGTTTGTGTAGGTGCATGGGACTTTTGAGGAGCCTCCTACTGGATTGATACCTTGGTTCTCAGAAATGAGGGAAATACTTATGCTACTATTGCTGCACCACCCTCTCCTCTTCGAGGAAAACCAACGCAAGCTCAAGATGTAGTAGTGATTTCCTTGATTAACAAACCATGTGGTGCGTTTATGTGTCGACCAACAACACTCGCGGTTTTTGTCGATTCTGACCCGTTTCGTGGAGTACTACTCACGGTTTTGTGGTCCCAAAGCGATTTCAATGGTTTTTGAACCCCAAGGTGCGCGTACGTGTAGGTCATTAACAATCGCAGTATGGGCCCATTCTGGCTTATTTCTTGTACTATTACTTAGTTTTCGGGGTCCCAGAGTGATTTCCACAATTTATGAACCCCGTGCTGCGTTTACGTGTCGGTCATCAACACTCACAATTTTGGCCATTTCTGGTATGTTTTGTGCAATATTACTCACTATTTTGGGGTCCGAGAGCGATTTCCATGGTTGTTGAACCCCAAGGTGCACTTACGTGTCGGTCATCAACATTCGCAGTTTTTGCCGATTATGGCCCATTTCTTGGACTATTACTCTGTTTTGAGGTCCCGGTATGATTTCCATGATTGATGAACACCGGGGTGCATTTATGTGTCGGTCATCAACACTCGCATTTTTGGCCGATTCTGGCCCGTTTCGTGGACTATTACTCACGGTTTTGGGGTCCCAAAGTGATTTCCACGTTTAACAAACCGCGGGGTGCGTTTACGTGCCGGTCATTAACACTCACAGTTTTGGCCGATTCTAGCCCGTTTAGTAGAATATTACTCACTGTTTTGGGGTCCCGGAGAGATTTCCACGATTAATGAACCCCAGGTGCGTTTAGGTGTCAGTCATCAAGACTCACAGTTTTTGTAGATTCTGACCCATTTCGTGGACTATTACTCACCGTTTTGGGGTCCCAAATCGATTTCTATGGTTGTTTAACCCTAAGGTGCGCTTAAGTGTAGGTCATCAACAATCACAGTTTGGGTCTATTTTGGCCCGTTTCTTAGACTATTTCTTAGTTGTGTGGGTCCCGTCGTGATACCACGATTTACAAAACCCGGGTTGCGTTTACGCGTCGGTCTCAACACTCATAGTTTTGGACGATTCTGGCCCGTTTCGTGGACTATTACTCACCATTTTGGGGTCCCAAAGTGATTTCCATGGTTGGTGAACCCCAATGTGCGCTTAAGTGTAGGTCATCAACGATCGCAGTTTGGGCCGATTCTGGCCCGTTTCTTGGATTATTTCTTAATTTTGGGGGTCCCATAGTGATTTCCATGATTTACGAGCCCCGTGGTGCGTTTAAGTGTCGGTCATTAACACTCACAGTTTTAGCTAATTCTGACGTGTTTCGTGGACTATTACTCACCGTTTTGGGGTCCCGAAGTGTTTTCCATGATTAACGAACCCTGCCGTGCGTTTACGTGTCGGTCATCAACACTCGCAGTTTGTGTCGATTCTGACATGTTTCGTGGACTATTACTTATCGTTTTGGGGTCCCGGAGTTATTTCCATGATTAACGAACCCCGTGGTGTGTTTACGTGTAGGTCATCAACACGCGGTTTTTGTCGATTCTAACATGTTTCCTGGACTATTACTCACCGTTTTGGGGTCCCAAAGAGATTTCCATTGTTGTCGAACCCGATGGTGCGCTTACGTGTCGATCATCAACAATCGCGGTTTGGCCATTTTGGCCCATTTCTTGCACTATTACTTAGTTTTGGGGGTCCCGGAGTGATTTCCATGATTGACGAACTCCGGGGTGCGTTTATGTGTCGGTCATCAACACACAATTTTCGCCGATTATGGTCCTTTTCGTGCACTATTACTCGCCATTTTGGCATCCAGGGCGAGTTCCCCGATTGAAAATTCCAGGGGTGCGTTTGCGTGTCTGTCGTCAACACTCACAATTTTAGCCAATTCTGATGCGATTCGTGGACTATTACTCACCATTTAGGGGTGCCGAAGCGATTTCCATAGTTGTTGAATCCCAAGATGCGTTTACGTGTTGGTCATGAATAATCATAGTTTTGGCCCATTCTGGCCCGTTTCGTGGACTGTTACTCACTGTTTTGGGGTCCCGGTGTGATTTCCATGATTAACAAACCTGGGGTGCGTTTACGTATCGGTCATCGACACATGTAGTTTTGGCCGATTCTAGCTCGTTTTGTGACTATTACTCACAGTTTTGGGGTCCCAGAGTGATTTCCTTGATTAACAAACCATGTGGCGCGTTTCTTTGTCGGCCATCAACACTCGCGATTTTTGTAGATTCTGACACGTTTCGTGGACTTTTACCCACCGTTTTGGGGTCCCAAAGCGATTTCCATGGTTGTTGAACCCCAAGGTGCGCTTACGGGTAGGTCATCAACAATCGCAGTTTGGGCCAATTCTAGCTCATTTCTTGGACTACTATTACTTAATTCTGGGGGTCCCGGAGTTATTTCCACGATTTACAAATCCGTGGTATGTTTACGTGTCGGTCATCAACACTCACAATTTTGGCCGATTCTGGTCTGTTTCGAGCACTATTACTCACTGTTTTGGGGTCCCAGAGAGATTTCCATGGTTGTTGAACCCTGTCGGTGTCAAAACCGGTGGATCTCGGGTAGGGGGTCCCGAACTGTGCGTCTAAGGCTAATGGTAACAGGAGGCTGGGGACACGATGTTTACCCAGGTTCAGGCCCTCTCGATGGAGGTAATACCCTACTTCCTGCTTGATTGATCTTGATGACATGAGTATTACAAGAGTTGGTCTACCACGAGATCAGAGATGCTAAACCATAGAAGCTATCCTATGGTATGATTGTTGTTCTGTCATACGGACTAAACCCTCCGGTTTATTAAGACACCGGAGGGGCTAGGGTTACACAGGGTCGGTTTACACAGGAGGAGATCTAGATCCGAATTGCCATGCTTGCCTTCCATGCCAAGGAGAGTCCCATCCGGACACGGGATGAAGTCTTCTATCTTGTATCTTCATAGTCCAACAGTCCGGCCAAAGTACATAGTCCGGCAGTCCGGATACCTCCTTATCCAGGACTCCCTCAGTAGCCCCTGAACCAGGCTTCAATGACGATGAGTCCGGTGCGTAGATTTTCTTCGGCATTGCGAGGCGGGTTCCATCTCCGAATACTTAAACATAAATTCTGAACGCAAGGACCGTGTCCGGCGCTGCAAGACGAATGCCATATATCACCGTAGAGAGAATACTAATCCGTGAATCCAATCTGCTGACAAGTCTTTGAAAATTGACATCACGCCACGGTCCAGTAATTATTCGAACCGTTTTCTTCAACCCGCTTCTGCACATATCGCGAGGCGGTTTCTTTGGCACGTCTTGTCAAAGCAGAGATCGTGTCCCCTTATCGCGGGATCTCCATCAATATGGGTATGGGTAACCCAACCAGCGCCATCAATCGAGGCGCTTGGAAAAATAACAGATTTCGAGAGGCAAGTGGGGAGGCGCACATTCTACATCGCCTTTATAAAGGGACAAGGATCTCTCGTTTTCGCCCACGCCTTCTTCCTTTGCCCATCCATTCTCGCACCCTTGAGCTCCAGCGCCCAAGTTCTCGCCTTCTCCGTAGGAACGCAGCATGTCCGGAGCGGGAGGCAAGTGGATGGCCTCCTCTGTCACAGAGGAGGACATTACCAAGCTTCGGGAGGCCGGATACCTGGCTGAAAGCATCACGCACAGGATTCCGGTAGAGGGAAAGATTACCCCCACCCCAAAGTCTCGGGAGAGAGTAGTATTTCTCCCTCATTTCGTCCGTGGACTAGGATTTTCACTCCACCCATTTGTCTGTGGGCTTATGTATTACTAAAGGCTAGATTTTCACGACCTCGCACACGACGATGAACACCGAGAAAGACAGGCATTTGATATGTGGGAGTTCGACCCGTCCGAACACCAGATGTTGTTGGAGCTCTTTGACACAACACACAAAGAAATCTGGAAGGTGTTGTGTTCAAGACCAGCGAAGTTCCTCCTCCCCTTTCCGAGGACTGTGGGCTCAGCGCAACGCGCCTCGCCAATCAGGTAAGTCGTCCGATTATGACAAGATGCTCCTTTCCCAGTATATTTGTGGGAGGGTTTTTAAGTCACCATGCTGACCAAACAGGATTGGGTGGAGACGGTGGAGCGGGTCGACTGTCTGGCTCCATTGCCCGAGGACGCCGTAGACGCACTCCTGGCGAGGATGCTGGTTCCGGCACCTTACAAGATGCCGGAGAAAAAGGCCGAAAAGAAGGCCACGGGGACCTGGAAGGGTCCTCGGCGTGAGGCCGCGCCCGACGCCTCGCCAGAAGAGGACAAGGCGCACTCCTCCCACGAAGGGGAGGAGAGAAAGAGGAAGGTCGCCTCAACTGAGGGGGCCGAAGATTCCAAGAAGACGGTCGCGGGGACCAGAAAAAGTCTCCAGCGCAGGGCCGTGATAGAGTCATCATCCGAAGATGACGAGGAAGACTCGCCCCCCCCCCCACCGAAGACGGGGGGAAACGTGAAGAAATGCCCCCTCCCCATACTGGGGAGGAGAAGAAAAGGAAGATTGCCCCGTCGGGGAAGGCCGGGATGCCGAAGAAGGGAAAGGCGTCCCTTCCGGATCACTCCACCACCGCCGCCTACAGCGACGAGGAGTGGCTGCCCAGGGGCAAACCTGGGGCGAGGTCGTAAGTATCTGCATTCTATAATACTTCTTAATGCGACTCTGACCACATGTTTTGTAATGACGCCGAATACGTATATGCAGTCCGGCCGGGTCCAATCTCGGGGTGTCCTCTTTGGAGGAGTCTCTGGACGAGTCGGAGATGAATTCACTCCCGACGGCCACCTCCCCACGACCTGTGAATGACACCGAGGTGTTGTCCCGGAGGATGCCAGAGCAGGAGGCGATGGTTCCGGAGATGCCCCAAGGAAAAATCCCGGGCGCCAGACACATGGGGGGTAAGACCCCCATGGATTATGCTGACGGGAGCCACAGCAAGTCTGGCTCCCAGCCGGTTACTGCACCGGAGCCTACAAAGGTTCTGGATTCCAGTAAGCAGCCCCTCGCGAAGGAGGGCGAGCCGGCCGTGCCGATGACCTCCGCCTAGCCGGAGGCACCGGATAATTTGTTGGAAGTGCTTCGAGGCGCTTCCATCGATGACGAACACCGTAGTCTTATGAGTACGGTGATTGAGAAGGTTCGGTTCGCCAAGAGCAGATTGACCGAAGCCTGCACTAGCCTACTAACAGGCTTTGAGGTAAGTACTGAAAAAATGTGAGGAAATATCACCCGATAGATAGTAGCCCCAGATACTCTGGTTGGTGTTCGGAAAGAAAAGCCAAACGGAGGGTCAACTAAAAAACCACAGGAAGCTAATAGTATTTGTCTATGTTTAACAAGCAGGCATTGTTGCTTACCGCCGCTGCGCGCACAACTGAAGTTGCCAGACTCAAGCGCGAACTGGGGCAGGCCGAAGAAGAGCTCGGACTCGTGAAGAAGCGGCTCGAGGAGAATAAAGGTAAGTGAAACCCCGTCTGTGCGTCGTAGAGAGGAGAAAAAGTTGATGATGCTAACAAAAAGCATCATGGCTTTTGATAGGAACCGCGACTGAAGTGGCGGCCCTAAAGGAAGCATTGTCCGCAGCCGAATCCAAGGCGGGTACGGAGCGCGCCGAGCGCGAGAAGCAGGATGCTCGGGTGGGAGAGGTACAGCAAGAGCTCCAGGAACTTGGCAAGAAGTTCGAGTCCTTGGGGCATTACTACAAGACGCAAGAGTCCGATCTTGCGAAGGCCCTCCAGAGCACGACAGACGCCAAGGCCAAAGCCCAAAAGGCCCTCCAGGAGATCCAGGCGGCCAAGAAGATAGCGGAGGGTAGGGCATTTTTATGAAAAGCAAGCATGTGGAGGAGTCATTTCTTTTACTTACACGAATTTAGAGCTTTCCAGGGGCTTCGCAGATCTGCCACGCAGCATTTTGGATGCCGAAGAGTTCTATCGTGCTCAGGAGGGGAGCTCAATGGAGAAGCTGTTCTTGTCCCAATATGCTGGAATCGAACACTCGATGCCTCTGAGTGACCAACTGAAACAATTGGTCGAACTCCACCATGCGACCGAACTGGCCATGAAGGACCTCATAGTCCGGATGTGGCCTGGCGAGCCCCTGCCTGGTAGCTACTTTGGCCTGATTAAGCGGATGGTGAATGCATGTCCACGGCTAGAAGTTATCAAGCAGTACGTCTGTATTGAGGGTGCTCGACGGGACTTTGCCCGCGCGAAGATGCACTGGGCCAAACTGGATGCTGAGAAGCTCGTGAAGGACGGACCCCCGGAGGGTAAGGAGCATCGCTACCCCGAAAAATATTATGACGGAGTTATGAAAGGCGCTCGGCTTCTGGCAAATGAATGTCCTAAGAACATAATTTTTGAGTGAGTGTACTCATGTCGTCTTTGTAATATGAGAACGAGTTTGTTTGCGCTATATAACGCTTTGTTTGATTTAAAATATTACCTTCTCTGCGGCCGTTTATCGAGATCTGAAAGTAGGCCAGTCGTCGGCTTCCGCCCCCTTGTAACTAGTACTGAGGTGTTCGTGGAAAACCCAAACACTCTTTATCCAAATTCTTGGTCCTTTAAGGAGGTGTTTAGCGCAACGAACAAGGCAATCGGACTATGCGGCTTTATAACTCTCACTTGGCTATATAAGTCTACAATTTTAAATTTCGGTGAAGCCCCTAGTATCCGGAAGGCCGAACTGGGGCACTATACACGCCTAAATCGGGCAAGGCCGATTCCTCGCCTTAAGTGGAAAAAATCTTTAAGGATTTAGTACCTCTCAAACAGCGACCAGCTCTCGCCGCATCATGACGGTCAGTTTTTGGCTTTCTCTACTGAAGTGCTCGTCCGGAAGAACCGGGACACAATTGTCGTAGTTCTCCCTGCGCTACCTTAGCCGATGTAACAGAACGTAAGGTACCAAAACAAGGGAGCCGGGCTAACCCAAGTATTGACCAAAGACATGATTCGGAGCTGATGCATATAATGCTATAAGTTCGGGGTGCCGCACTGTCGAAAGTGTTCGGACTTTTATTGCCATATTATGGGGCTCAATAAGAAGCCCCTAGCAAAATTATCGTACCGAAGTGTACTAATGCAATATTAAATGAATATTCAAGGGGAAAATATCAAGATAGTAGTAAGAAGCTGACGCTGTTATACTATTTCGCATTGTCATTTGGATAATACGTCAAGGCGTATGTTTACAAATAATGCATTAAGAAAAAACAAATAGGACTATTTGACATGTCCTATCCAAGGGCGGGCTGCTGCCACCGTCCATGAGGACTCACGTGAGGTGGAATCCGTCGATGATTGGGTCAAGGACCAATGCGGCTGAGCCGCCCTGACGGATGCTGGTGGGATGGTCCCTACGATCAAAGGTGATCGGGCAGGATGACCATGGGTTGAATTTTGGGGCGATGGGCTCCATCGCATAGACGTCCCTAAGTACACGCTTTCGCTCCCGTTTGGGGATGTGAGTGGCATAGATCATGTTAACCGTTTTCACCTTGGGGGGAATTTCTTCTGTCCCCCGGTGTTCGGACGCCGGGGCTCCTCGTCATCATCATTGTGCAGCCCCTTGTCCTTGTTCTCGGCATTTATCTTGCCAGCTTGTTTGAACACCCAGCAGTCTCTGTTAGTGTGATTGCTTGGTTTATCGGAGGTGCCGTGAATCTGGAACGAGCGATCGAGTATGCGGTCCAGACTGGACGATCCCGGATTGTTTCTTTTGAACGGCTTCTTCCGTTGACCGGATTTGGAGTTGCTGAATCCGGCATTGACTACCGTATCCTCAGTGTTGTCGCCAATGTTTCAGCGCTTGTGTCTGTTGCGCCATGGCTTTCCGTTACTGTCACGGATATCCGAAGTGCCAGAGGTTCCTGGCGCGGTGTTACTACGAGCCAACCAGCTGTCCTCACACGCGCAAAAGCGGGTCATTAGTGTCGTGAGGGCCGCCATGGACTTCGGTTTTTCTTGGCCGAGGTGTCGGGCAAGCCACTCGTCGCGGATATTATGCTTAAAGGCCGCCAGGGCCTCGGCGTCCGGACAGTCGACAATTTGGTTCTTTTTAGTGTGGAACCGAGTCCAGAATTTCCTGGCTGATTCACCAGGCTGTTGGGTGATGTGACTTAACTCATCAGCATCCGGTGGCCGCACGTAGGTGCCCTGGAAGTTATCGAGGAATGCGTCCTCAAGGTTTTCCCAACTACCAATGGAGTATGCTGGCAGGCTATTCACCCAATGTCTGGCTGGCCCTTTAAGCTTGAGTGGGAGATACTTGATGGCATGTAGGTCATCACCGCGGGCCATGTGAATGTGGAGAAGAAAATCTTCAATTCACACCGCGGGGTCTATTGTGACATCGTATGACTCGATGTTGACGGGTTTAAACCCTTCTGGGAATTCATGTTCCATTACTTCATCAGTGAAACAGAGGGGGTGTGTGGCGCCTCTGTGTCAGGCTATGTCGCAACGCAGTCTGATTAGGTCTGGTCGGTTATGTTCGGCCCGGACGGATATATTGGTATTGTATCCGGTATGACGATCAGCGTCATGAGCTGTGGCATGCCCCCGTGATCCGTAGATCGATCTTGGTTTTCCTACATTGTTTTCCAATATGTCTCGCAGGTCCTGTGTATTGCCCCGGGCTATAGTGAACCGACGCGGGGGTGCGGGCTGGTATCCGGCCTGATATGCCGTTTTATCTCGGCCGTGGGGTTGCCGGTCAGCCTCATCTTGTGCTGGAAGTTCAGGATGTTCGGCCTCTTCTTCTAGCAACCTGAGCTTTGGGTATCCCTTGATGGGGGGCTCGAGTCCTTATTCCTCGGCCACCAGGACTTCGGTCCATCTGTCTGCGAGCAGATCTTGATCAGCTTGGAGCTGCTGCTGCTTCTTTTTTAGGCTTCTTGCAGTGGCTATAAGCCGGCACTTGAAGCACTCCTGCTCTATGGGATCCTCTGGTACGCCGAATTCGTCGTCACAGAAGCTCACCTCGTCTTTGGAGGGAGGCATATAGTTATCGTCCTCCATGTATCCGTCCGTCGCCTGTTCGTCTGGGCTGGCCTGCCCGTGTTCCTGTTCGGCTTGCTCGAAGGCGGGTTAATCAGGATCATATTCCTCTTCGGCACCATCTGGATTTTCTTTTCCAGTGTCGGTGTTGTTGTGGCGGGGCTTGGAGCGGCGCCGGTGACGCCCATGCTTTGATTTCTTCCCTGATGGGTTATCTCATGTTGCCTCATCGCCATTGTTTTCTTTGGGAGTATCCACCATATATATATATATATATATATATATATATATCATACGAAGAGGTGGCAGTCCAGCGCCCTGTGGGTGGTGGTTCCTGTTCTTCTCCCGCATCATCGTCTATACCGTTGATGTCTTCAGAATCAAAGTTAAGCACGTCGGTCAGGTCATCGACTGTGGCTATTAAGTGGGTGGTGGGTGGGTAACGAATTTCTTCGTCGCCAGCTTCCCACTTGAGCCGAACATAGTTCGGCCAGGAATCTCCTGACAGAGAGAGAGAGAGATTTTAATGAATTTAGCACATCGCCGAAGGGGGGTGCTGGAAGATATCTACGGCGGTGAATTCCATTATTGGAGCGCAATTAGATTCGATGGGCATGGATGCACGCGGTCCGGGACCTACGACCGAAGGTGAATCCGGGGGTCCGGAGACACAGATCTCCATAGGAGCGGAGTCTGTGTTCGGATCTAACACCGATGAGTATGCGGCCTCTGGGGCGGGGTCCATCAACCCGTCCTCGGAGGGCACGACTGAGGGAGTCCTAGATAAGGGGGTATCCGGACTGCCGGACTATGTACTTTGGCCAGACTGTTGGACTATGAAGATACAAGATAGAAGACTTCGTCCCATGTCCGTATGTGACTCTCCTTGGTGTGGAAGGCAAGCTTGGGGATTCGGATGTAGATCTCCTCCTTTGTAAACCGACCCTGTGTAACCCTAGCCCCCTCCGGTGTCTATATAAACCGGAGGGTTTAGTCCATTGGACTCATTATCATTATCATCAACGATCATACCATAGGCTAGCTTCTAGGGTTTAGCCTCTCTAATCTCGTGGTTGATCAACTCTTGTAATACTCATATCATCAAGATCAATCAAGCAGGAAGTAGGGTATTACCTCCATTGAGAGGGCCCGAACCTGGGTAAACATCGTGTCCCCAGTCTCTTGTTACCATTAGCCGTAGACGCTCAATTCGGGACCCCCTACCCGAGATCCGCCGGTTTTGACACCAACATTGGTGCTTTCATTGAGAGTTCCTCTGTGTCGTTGCTGCAAGGCTAGATGGCTTCTCCAACCTTCAACCACGTTGTCCTGGGTGAGACTCTTCTCCCGGGAAAGATCTTCGTGTTCGGCGGCTTCGCACTACGGGCCAATTCGCTTGGCCATCTGGAGCAGATCGATAGCTTCGCCCCCGGCCATCAGGTCAGGATTGGAAACCTAAACTACACCACCCACATCCGCGGAGACTGGAACTTCGACGGATTCGGGCCTGTGCCAGGAGCGCTGAACAATCACGACGTGCAAGACCTAGATCAGCAGTCGGATAGCATTCGGAGCATCGCACCTGCTAGCGCTCCGGACTTCGCTCCAGAGCGGGTCGTGCCTTCCAAGGACGGGTGGATGGACCCCGCCCCGGAGGCCGCACACTCCTCGGTGTTGGATCCGAACACAGACTCCTCTCCTAAAGGGATCTATGCCTCTGGACCCCCGGAATCATCTTCGGCGGTGTGTTCCGGACCGCGCACACTTGTGCACATCGAATGTGGCTGGGCTCCAGTCATGGAGTTTGCCGCCGCGGATATCTTTCAGCACTCACCCTTCGGAGACATGCTGGATTCATTAAAGTCTCCCTCCCTGTCAGAAGACTCCTGGCCGAACTGTGTCCGGCCCGTGTGGGATACGGAGGACGAAGAAAATCGCGACCCACCCACCACCCACTTTATAGCCACTGTCGATGACCTAACAGACATGTTTGACATCGACCCCAATAACATCGACGGTATAGACGTTGATGCAGGGGAAGATCCGGAACCACCGTCCACGCGGCGCTAGACTGCCACTTCATCATACGACGTATATATGGTGGACACCCCCAAAGAAGACAATGTTGACAAAAGGGACACAACGGGGGATAAACCCCCGGGAAAAACCAAAAATGACGGCGTAGGCGCCGCCTTAGGTCCAGTCACAGTAAAGGTAGCGATAACAACCCAAAACAGGATGACACTCCGGTTGATTTCGACGGCAACAACGACCATAGGGACCCAGTGATGGAGCAGGATGAACCAGGTCATGTCGAACACAGCCCGGAGCAGACGCCCGATCACAATTCAGAGGGCCGAACTCATCATGCTACCTCCAAAGAAGATAACAGTCCGGTTGACGATGCATTCATCATCCTGGAAGAACAGTCAAAACAAGACAAACTCCGCAGAAAACTCCTGGCCACAGCACGGAGCCTGAAGAAGCAGAAGCAAAGGCTCAAGGTCGCGCAGGATATGCTCAACGGATGATGGAATAAGGTGTTGGACACCGAAGGAAAAAATGGCGATAATCGCCACACAAAGAGCTACCCAAAGCGCAAACTGCTACCCGAATTCGACAACGAAGCTGCAGCACCCGTTCGGCCCAAAAAATATGGCTACTCGGTCGGACAAGCCAACTCATTGCCGCGATAGAGCAGCCACTGATACCGCACACGATTTACGAGAGCTCCTGGACAAAAAGGCCAATGCGGCCAGGTCCATCTATGGTCCAGAAGACAGGCTCCGACGTGGGATTATGGTCACCACAATGATCATGAAGATTGAATACCAGTCTGGAATCAACACCGGGAGCAACAACAGCCGGTAGCAGGCCGCAACATGGCCAGATACAGAGGGCCTACACACCCCGTGTGCTTCACGGACGTGGTGCTGGAGCATGAATTTCCACAGGGATTCAAACCCGTGAATATAGAGTCATACGACGGAACGACGGACCCCGGGGTCTGGATTGAAGATTTTATCCTTCACATACACATGGCTCGTGGGGACGACCTTCATCCCATCAAATACCTCCCCCTCAAGTTAAAAGGACCAGCTCGTCATTGGCTGAAAAGCCTCCCCGAAAACTCAATTGGAAGTTGGGAGGAACATGAGGATGCTTTCAGGGCCAACTTTCAAGGGACATATGTCTGGCCTCTAGATGCAGACGATTTAAGTCACATAATACAGCAGCCTGGAGAGTCAGCCCGCAAACTTTGGAACAGATTCCTCACTAGGAAGAATCAAATTGTCGACTGTCCGGATGCCGAAGCCTTAGCGGCCCTCAAACACAGTATCCGAGACGAGTGGCTTGCCAGACACCTCGGCCAAGAAAGGCCAAGAACGATGGCAGCCTTAACAAGCCTCATGACCCGATTTTGCGCGGGCGAGGACAACTGGTTGGCCCGTAAAGGCACCAGTGACCCTGGCACATCCAAAATCCGAGATGGCAACGGGAAGCCACGGCACAACAAGAACAAACGTCGGAATAACGATAGTCCGGACAACGCAGCGGTCAACGCTGGATTCAGGGGCCCTCAACCTGGTCAAGGGAAAAAGCCATTTAACGGCAGTAAAGAAGAACCATCCGGCCTGAACAAAGTCCTGGACAGAGTGTGCCAAATCCATGGCACTTCCGACAAGCTTGCAAATCATACCCACAGAGAATGTTGGGTTTTTAAGCAGGCCGGCAAGTTAAACGCCGAACATAAGGGAAGGGAAACACCAAGCGAAGACGAGGATGAGCCTCGCCAGCCGAACACTAGGGGCCAGAAACAATTCCCACCGGAAGTCAAAATGGTAAACATGGTACACGCAACTCATGCAGAGTTCGTAGCCCCCCAATTTAATCCCTGGGCAATTTTCCCGATCACTTTTGATCACAGGGACTACCCGGCTAGTGCTCGGCACGGAGGATTGGCTGCCTTGGTACTCGACCCAATAATCTATGGATACCATCTGACTCGCGTCCTAATGGATGGCGGCAGTAGTCTTAATTTGATATATAAAGACACCATCCGCAGGATGGGGATATACCCATCCAGAATAAATCAAAATAACGCCACCTTCAATGGAGTAATTCCAGACGTCGTGGCCCATTGTTGGGGATCCCTCGTGTTAGAAGTAACATTCGGTTCTCCCGATAATTTCAGACGCGAGAACTTACTCTTCAACATCGCTCCCTTTAGCAGCGATTATCATGCATTGCTCGGAAGACCGGCCTTCGCTTGCTTTAACGCAATACCGATCTACGCCTGCCTTAACATCAAGATGCCCGGTCCATGCGGCATCATCATGGTTAGCGGAAACACAGAACGGTATGCGGCAGTTCCCGCTGTCGGACTCTAGGCGGCCTCTCCCACCGGAACGCATGACCGGTCGTTAAGACCACGGACACGGTTGGACGAGTCCAACACACCATCTTTCGCAGTAGCTCGGATAAACCTGAGCCAGGGGTTGTACATGTGTCCCCATAAATAATACGAGGGGCTGCAAACATGTAACACAAGCCTACAATCCGGCTTGCCTCGTTAGCAGGCCAGATCTCGAACACTTCTCGAGTATAACTAAATTTTCGCACATTTTCCTTTTTGTTCCTACACACACTACAAGTGCGACACCCTTCCAGGATAATGCACAATGGAGATACAGGCGCAGACGTGCAGCAAGGCCCCGCCCACAGGTTTCTCTTTATATTAAGCCCCTGCGTAAACCTTCTTTACTGTCTCTTGTTGCTCAACATCCCATGGGTATTTCATACACTTGTACGGGACACTGGCGTTTTAGGCTTTTTTCCACGACAGATCAATGCGCGTACCTCGAACCACAGGGTCAAGGGCATTATTTAGCCCAATATATTTTATAAAGTCCGAATACCTTCGGGAGTGTTCGGCATCACGAGTTTGGCCTTATATGCATCAGCTCCGAATCATGTCTTTGGTCAAATGTGGGTTAGCCCGGCTACTGGGTTTGCTGCCTTACGTTCCGTTCTATCGGCTAAGGCGGCCAAAGGAGAACTACTGCGATTGTGCCTTGGTTATTCCTGATGAGCACCTCAGTAGAGAAAGCCGAAAACTGACTGTCATGATATAGCGAGAGACTAGTCAACCACTTGAGGACTCATCGGAATCTATAGGATTCCTCCACATTAACGAAGGACCGGTCTACCGGTCAAGTACGCGCACCGTATCCGGATGCACGCGGAAGTACCAGGGGCTATATAGTAGCCCCACGTTTCAACTCCTATGGCTAAGCGAAAGTGTTACAGCTATATAGTCCGATTGCCTGGTTCGATGTGCGATCACCTCCTTAATGGACCAATACATTGGATCAAGTGTGTTTCTGCCTATCTTCGCGAACACCCCCGCATTACGGGTGGGGGCTAAATCCAACGACTGCTAACTTTCACGCTATATGAATACATAAACAGTCATGTAGGGACATTATAATACTTTCAGGCAAAAGTATAAAACACAGCCTCCATAATTAAACACATAATTGTTCATAACAAAGAAGTTCGTCATTCAAACATGACATTCTTCGAACACTGAGACTCTATTCTACTGGCATCTTCTATGACCTGCTCAAAGTTGTGCTCAGCTGGGTCTTGGCTTCCGGCCGGACCCCGGGTTGCAATGCGGGTGGCCTCCATATCCGCCCAGTACGTCTTCACGCGGGCAAAAGCCATCCGCGCACCCTCTATGCACGCCAATCTCTTCATGGCATCAATCTGCGCTCTGGCGCCAAATAATCGTTGCACCAAACCAAAGTAACTATCCGGGATCGGCTCCTTCAGCCATAGATGGTCTATTACAGACCTCATTGCAAGGGCGGACAACCTATGGAGCTCAGCTATGGCGTCCATCTTCTCACTCAAGGGAAAGGAGCGCGCTGGAGCACTAAATTGCGACCAGAACAGCCTCTCCATTTTATTATCCTCATGATCCTTGAATAACTTGGTCGCATCAGCTGCACTTTTCGCTAAGTCCGCATACTCATCTGCGGCGCTCCATAGCTTATCCAACACATAAGGACTTCCGGCGGCGATTTCTCCGGCTTGTCGAAGTTCCTCCCATGCGTCTCTAATCTGAGAGCGCATCTCTTTAGCCGAATCCATCGCCTTCTTCAGGTCGGCCGCCTTTATTTGATTCTCCTTTTCGAGAAGCTCATACCAGCCGGCTGCGTCCCTCGGCTCCACAGCCATCTCGGCTATCTTCTCCTTGCTTCGGGGACGAGCGGCCGGTTCGGCCTCTAATTCTTCGGCTACCTTTAGAGCAGCTGCATTGCTCATCCGAGCTTGTTCCTTGGCTAGAGCAAGCTCTGCCCTCAGGGCCTCAACGGCAGCAGCTCCGCCTGCAACTACATAACATCACATTAATATTTCAACCATCTTGGCAAAATAGATGGGGATATAGGAAAGCATACTCTGCGACTCCTCGAATTGCTTGTTCACAAGCGTGACGTCGGCCTCCACAACGTCAATGTGCCGCCTCAATTCGGCGCATTCAGCGGCCTGGTCTATTGTTGAACCCTTAGAAACCTACACGTCAATGCAAGCGCGACCATTAACTGGGAGTTTGATCCTCCGGTTGCCGACATGGGCTGGCATCCACAGTCTAAGAGGCTACTAAATACACAGAGCGCATGTATCGCGTATGGCTCAACTAAAAATTGCGGCTTACCTCAAGGCCTTTGAGCAGGATCCTAAAAGCTTCGTTCAAAACACTTGTGGTGGAGGAAATTTTCTCCGACACCGTACCCATTAGGGTACAATGATCCTCCAAGAGATCAGCTGACTCCAGGAGGCCCGTCAGCATGTTCGGCCGGACACCGGACTCTCCCGGACCCATTCCATTGTCCGCCGCAGGAGCCGAACGCGCCGGGCTCGGGGCGGCCAAAGTGTTAGCTTCTGGCCCCTTTGGATCCGAGCTCCTCCGTGACGATACCTCAGGGTCGCCCGCCTCACGGGGCGGAGAGGTAGGTGGGGTTTCACTCTCCATCACCTCCGGAAGAAGATCCCCCGAAGACGAACCCTGTTGAGATGAACTGCTGGCCGGGCTACAATACACAGGTCCCGGTTATTACTCTCAGAGGAAAAAGCAATAAGACCCTTGCTTAATTAAACTTACAGCTCGGTGGAGGGCTGGCCCGTTTGCGGGCACTGTGCGGTGAGGACACCCTTCAGGGCAGGGCCCATTGGCGAAGTTCTTTTCCCTTGTTTAGGCGCCCCCGTCTCCAAATCTTCGGAGGCAGCCCTCTTCTTCCCGTGGGGGGAGGAAACCTCAAAATTGCCTCCCCAATTCTCCTCCTCCATGGAGGCGCTGATTCCCCCGGTTCGGATGCGCAATGTGTGAGGCCCGCTCTTGGCCTCCCCGCTCTCCCCTTCAGCTCTCTCCGGTGGCACCCGACTTAGTGTTCGTTCAAGAATCCTGGCCATTGTCGGGCCAGGCGAACCTTCGGGAAGAGGGGCCGGACACCTGATCCTCTCCATTGTACTATGCCAATCCTGGTTGCGGACAGTGTTCAGATCAACGCTATGTCAAATATAAGCAAGGTGTTCGGTTATAGGGTTACTTACTTGGTTATCGAGGCGATTGCAGCTCAGGACCGCATCCTCGGTAGTGTCCGGACACTTTATTCGTGGTCCGAAGAACAACTTATAGATCCCTTCGGGCGTCACGCTGAGGAAGTGCTGAATGGTCCACGGATCTTCTGGATTGAATTCCCACATCCGTAGAGGCCGGCGTTTGCACGGCAGGTTCCGCCGGACTAGCATTACTTGGATTACTTTAACGACACCAATGTCCCTCTCGAGGAGCTCCCTAATGCGGCTTTGCAGCATTGGTACATCGTTCATAGGCCCCCAGTTTAGTCCCACGTTGGCCCACGATGCCAGTTGAGGTGGAGGTCCCGAGCGGAAGGTAGGCACGGCCGCCCACTTTGAGCCTTGGGGAGTTGTGACATAGAACCACCTCCGTTACCATAAATCGGATACCTCCGGGAAGGAGCCTTCGGGCCATGGGGCATCAGCATTCCTGCTTATTATGGCACCTCCGCACTCTACGTGTCGCTCCTCAATTATCTTCGGCTTCACATTGAAGGTCTTGAGCCATAAGACGAAGTGGGGGCAATGTGAAGGAAGGCTTCACACACAACAATAAATGATGAGATGTGGAGGATGGAATCCGGAGCTAGATCGTGGAAATCTGGCCCGTAGTAGTGCATGAGCCCCCTCATGAAGGGATCAAGAGTAAGACCTAAGCCCCGGAGGAAGTGGGAGACAAATACGATGCTCTCGTTGGTCTCGGGAGTGGGGATAACCTGTTCGGGAGCAGGAAGCCTGTGCTTGACATCGACGGTCAAATACCCAGCCTCCCTAAGCTTTGCAATATCATCCTCTGTGATAGAGGAAGCCATCCATCGGCCTTGATGGCCAGATCCGGACATGATCTAAGATCCGGGGTGCTTAAGCTCGGGCTTTAGGTGTTGGGACTCAGGGTGCGAGATGTGCGAGCGTGGAGACAGAGGGATAGGCCTCGGCTCCCTTATAAAGGGGGAAGAATATCAAGCATCCCCGAACATGGTCATTCTGGACTTGCCTAAAAACACGGGGTTATGCCAACAGGCACGGTTGGATTACCCATACACGGTCTCTGCTCTGATAGGACATGTCAAAGAAACCGCCTCATGGTGTGTGCGGTAGCAAGTTGTAAGACGGTTCGAATAAAAACCAGACCGTGGCGTGATGTCACTCTTCAAAGAATTGTCAACAGATTGGATTCGTGGATTATTATTGTTCTCTCTACGGTGATATATGGGGGGTTATCTTGCAGAGCCAAACACGGTCCTTGTGTTCGGAATTTATCTTGGAGTATTCGGAGATGGAACCTGCCTCGCAATGCCGAAGACAATCTACACGCCAGACTCATCGTCATTGAAGCCTGGTTCAGGGGCTACTGAGGCAGTCCTGGATAAGGGGGTATCCGGACTGCCGGACTATGTACTTTGGCCGGACTGTTGGACTATGAAGATACAAGATAGAAGACTTCATCCCGTGTCCGGATGGGACTCTCCTTGGCGTGGAAGGCAAGCATGGCGATTCGGATGTAGATATCCTCCTGTGTAAACCAACCCTGTGTAACCCTAGCCCCCTCCGGTGTCTATATAAACCGGAGGGTTTAGTCCATAGGACTCATTATCATTATCATCAACAATCATACCATAGGCTAGCTTCTAGGGTTTAGCCTCTCTGATCTCGTGGTAGATCAACTCTTGTAATACTCATATCATCAAGATCAATCAAGCAGGAAGTAGGGTATTACCTCCATTGAGAGGGCCCGAACCTGGGTAAACATCGTGTCTCCAGTCTCCTGTTACCATTAGCCTTAGACGCATAGTTTGGGACCCGCTACCCGAGATCCGCCGGCTTTGACACCGACAACGACCTACTCTGGAATGAAGTCCGGAGCCGTAGCAGGTGTGATGTTCCGAATATTGTTCGACAGCGGATCTAGGTCGTGCATGTCATGACCGTTCAGCGCTCCTGACATGGGCTCGAATCCGTCGAAGATCAAGTCTCCACGGATGTCGGCAGTGTAGTTTAGGTTTCCAAACCTGACCTGATGGCCAGGGGAGTAGCTGTCGATCTACTCCAGATGGCCAAGAGAGTTGGCCCGTAGTGTGAAGCCACCGAACACAAAAATCTGTCCGGGGAGAAAAGTTTCACCCTGGACAGCGTTGTTGAAGATCGGAGAAGCCATCGAGCCTTACAGCAACGACACAGAGGAACTCTCAATGAAAGCACCAATGTTGGTGTCAAAACCGGCGGATCTCTGGTAGGGGGTTCCGAACTGTGCGTCTAAGGCTAATGGTAACAGGAGGCTGGGGACACGATGTTTACCTAGGTTCGGGCCCTCTCGATGGAGGTAATACCCTACTTCCTTCTTGACTGATCTTGATGATATGAGTATTACCAGAGTTGATCTACCATGAGATCAGAGAAGCTAAGCCCTAGGAGCTAGCCTATGATATGATTGTTGTTCTGTCCTACGGACTAATCCCTCCGGTTTATATAGACATCGGAGGGGGCTAGGGTTACACAGAGTCGGTTACAGAGAAGGAGATCTACATCTGAATCGCCAAGCTTGCCTTCCACGCCAAGGAGAGTCTCATACGGACACATGATGAAGTCTTCAATCTTGTATCTTCATAGTCCAACAGTCCGGCCAAAGTACATAGTCCGGCTGTCCGGATACCCTCTTATCTAGGACTCCCTCAAACCCCAAGGTGCACTTACCTGTAGGTCATCAACATTCGCAGTTTTTGCCGATTATGGCTCATCTATTGGACTATTACTCTGTTTTTGGGTCCCGATATGATTTCCATGATTGACGAACACTGGTGTGCATTTATGTTTTGGTGATCAACACTCGCATTTTTGGCCGATTCTGGCCCGTTTCGTGGAATATTACTCACCGTTTTGGGGTCCCAAAGCGATTTCCATGGTTGGTGAACCCCAATGTGCGCTTAAGTGTAGGTCATCAACAATCACAGCTTGGGTCGATTCTAGCCCGTTTCTTGGATTATTTCTTAGTTTTGGGGGTCCCATAGTGATTTCCACGATTCACGAACCCCGTGGTGCGTTTACGTGTCGGTCATCAACACTCATAGTTTTAGCCAATTCTAACGTGTTTCGTGGACTATTACTCACCGTTTTGGGGTCCCAAAGTGATTTCCATGATTAACAAACCCCGTGGTGCGTTTACGTGTCGGTCATCAACACTCGCGGTTTTTGGCGATTCTGACACATTTTGTGGACAATTACTCACCGTTTTGGAGTCCCGGAGTTATTTCCATGATTAACGAACCTCGTGGTGCATTTACATGTAGGTCATCAACACTCGCGGTTCTTGTCGAATATGACACGTTTCGTGGACTATTACTCACCGTTTTGGGGTCCCAAAGCGATTTCCATGGTTGTTGAACCCCAAGGTGTGCTTACGTGTCGGTCATCAACACTCATAGTTTTGACTGATTCTGGCCCGTTTCGTGGAGTATTACTCACCGTTTTGGGGTCCCGGAGTGATTTCCATGGTTAATGAGCCGCGGGGTGCTTTTACGTGTCAGTCATCAACACTCACAGTTTTGGCCGATTCTGGCCCGTTTCATGGACTATTACTCACCGTTTTGGGTCCCAGAGAGATTTCCATGGTTTTTGAACCCCAAGGTGCACTTACGTGTCGGTCATCAACATTCGTAGTTTTTGCCGATTCTGGCCCGTCTATTGGACTATCACTCTGTTTTTGGGTCCCGGTATGATTTCCATGATTGACGAACACTGGGGTGCGTTTATGTGTCGGTCATCAACACTCGCATTTTTGGCCGATTGTGGCCCGTTTCGTGGACTATTACTCACTATTTTTAGGGTCCCGGAGTGATTTCCACAATTAACGAACCGCTGGGTGCGTTTACGTGTCGGTCATCAACACTCACAGTTTTGGCTGATTCTGGCCCGTTTCACGGAATATTACTCACTGTTTTGGGGTCCCGGTGTGATTTCCATGATTAATGAACCCCAGGATGCGTTTACGTGTTGGTCATTAACACTCGCGGTTTTATCGATCCTGACCAGTTTCGTGGACTATTACTCACCATTTTCTCGTCCAAAGCGATTTCAATGGTTGTTGAACCGCAAGGTGCGTGTACGTTTAGGTCATTAACAATCGCAGTTTGGGCCGGTTCTGGCCTATTTCTTGGACTATTACTTAGTTTTGGGTGTCCCAGAGTGATTTCTACGATTTACGAACCCCGTGGTGCGTTTACGTGTCGGTCATCAACACTCACAATTTTGGCCGATTCTGGTCCGTTCCGTGCACTATTACTCACCGTATTGGGGTCCCAAAGCAATTTCCATGGTTGTTAAACCCCAAGGTGCACTTACGTGTCGGTCATCAACATTCGCAGTTTTTGCCGATTCTGGCCCGTTTGTTGGACTATTACTCTGTTTTGGGGTCCCGGTATGATTTCCATGGTTGAGGAACACTCGGGTGCATTTATGTGTCGGTCATCAACACTCGCATTTTTGGCCGATTCTAGCCTGTTTCGTGAACTATTACACACTGTTTTGGGGTCCCGGAGTGATTTCCATGATTAACAAACCGTGGGGTGCGTTTATGTGCCGGTCTTCAACACTCACAGTTCTGGCCGATTCTGGCCCGTTTCGTACAATATTGCTCACAGTTTTGGGGTCCCAGAGTGATTTCCATGATTAACGGACCCAGGGTGCGTTTAGGTGTCGTTCATCAACACTCACAGTTTTGGTCGATTCTGACCCATTTCGTGGACTATTACTCACCGTTTTGGGGTCCCAAAGCGATTTCTATGGTTGTTTAACCCCAAGCTGCGCTTAAGTGTAGGCCATCAACACACACGGTTTTAGCCAATTCTGGCCCGTTTCGTGGACTATTACTCACCGTTTTTTGACCCCAAAGCGATTTCTATGGTTGGTGAACCCCAATGTGCATTTAAGGGTACGAAGATACACTCCCCCTATCGTTGCTATGCATCTCCTACATAAATCTGGTGTGATCATAGGAAAATTTTGAAATTACTATGTTCCCACAGTGGTATCAGAGCCAGGTTTATGCGTAGATGTTATATGCACGAGTAGAACACAAAGAATTGTGTATAATAGTCATACTGCTTACCAGCATGTCATACTTTGATTCGGTGGTATTGTTGGATGAAGCGGCTCAGACCGACATTACGCGTACGCTTACGTGAGACTGGTTCTACCGACGTGCTGCGCACATGGGTGGCTAGTGAGTGTCCGTTTCTCCAACTTTAGTTGAATTCAGTGTGGCTATGCCCGATCCTTGTTGAAGGCTAAAACAGCACACTTGATGAAAAATCGTTGTTGTTTTGATGCGGCGGTAAGAACGGTTCTTGCTAAGCCCGTAGCAGCCACGTAAAACTTGCAGCAACAAAGTAGAGGATGTCTAACTTCTTTTTGCAGCGCATGTTGTGATGTGATATGCTCAAGACGTGATGATATATAAATTGTTTTATGAGATGATCATGTTTTCTTGAAGTTATCGGCAACTAGCAGAAGCCTTATGGTTGTCCCTTTATTACATAAGATGAAAGTGACATATAATTGCTTTAATTTATCGCTATGCGATAGCAATAGTTGCAAAAGCAATAGTTGGCGGGATGACCATGTGATGACACGTTGATAAAGATCAAGATGGTGGAGATCATGGTGTCATGCCGGTGACGATGGAGATCAGGATGGTACTTTGGATATGGAGATCAAAGGAACAAGATGATCCTTTATGCATCTTATTTTTGAATATATTTTGAATGCATGTGATGTTTATCCTTTATGCATCTTATTTTTCTTAGTTCAGTGGTAGCATTATAAGATGATCCCTTACTAAATTTCAAGGTATAAGTGTTCTCCCTTAGTATGCACCGTTGCTACAGTTCTTCGTGCTGAGACACCACGTGATGATCGAGTGTGATAAGCTCTACGTTCACATGCAATGGGTGCAAGCCAGTTTTGCACATGCAGAATACTTGGGTTAAACTTGACGAGCCTAGCATATGCAGATATGGCCTCAGAACACTGAGACCGAAAGGTCAAGCGTGAATCATATAGTAGATATGATCAACATAGTGATGTTCACCATTGAAAACTACTCCATCTCACATGATGATCGGACATGGTTTAGTTGATTTGGATCACGTGATCACTTAGATGATTAGAGGGATGTCTATCTAAGTGGGATTACTTAAGTAATATGATTAATTGAACTTTAATTTATCATGAACTTAGTCCTGATAGTATTTTGTAAATTATGTTGTAGATCAATAGCTCATGTTGTTTCTTCCCTATGTTTTTTATACGTTCCATGAGAAAAATTAAGTTGAAAGATGATAGTAGCAATGATGCAAACTGGGTTTGTGATCTGAAGTTTATCCTCATTGCTGCACAGAAGAATTATGTCCTTGATGCACCGCTAGGTGACTGACCTATTATAGGAGCAGATGCAGACGTTATGAACGTCTGGCTAGCTCAATATGATGACTACTTGATAGTTTAGTGCACCATGCTTTACGGCTTAGAATTGGGACTTCAAAGATGTATTGAACGTCACAGACCATATGAGATGTTCCAGGAATTGAAGTTAATATTTCAAGTGAATACCCGAGTTGAGAGATACGAAGTCTCCAACCAGTTCTATAGCTAAAAGATGGAGGAGAATAGCTCAAGCAGTGAGCATGTGATCAGATTGTCTGGGTACTACAATTGCTTGAAGCAAGTGAGAGTTAATCTTCCAGTTAAGATAGTGATTGACAGAGTTCCCTAGTCACCATCACCAAGTCACTGGAACTTCATGATGAACTATAGTATGCCAGGGATGACGAAAACGATTCCCGAGCTCTTCGTGATGCTGAAATCGACGAAGGTAGAAATCAAAAAAGAGCATCAAGTGTTGATGATTGACAATACCACTAGTTTCGAGAAAAGGGCAAAGGGATAGAAAGGGAACTTCAAGTAGAATGGCAAGCAAGTTGTCACTCCCGTGAAGAAGCCCAAAACCTAAAGCCTAAAACTGAGTGCTTCAACTGCAAAGGAAATGGTCACTGGAAGCGGAAATGCCCTGAATATTTGCTGGATAAGAAGGATGGCAAAGTGAACAAGGGTATATTTGATATACATGTTATTGATTTGTACCTTACTAGTGTTTATAGTAGCCCCTGGGTATTTGATACTTGTTCGGTTGCTAATATTAGTAACTTGAAACATGAGTTACAGAATAAACAGAGGCTAGTTGAGGGTGAAGTGATGATGTGTGTTCGAAGTGGTTCCAAGATTGATATGATCATCATCGCACACTCCCTATACTTTCGGGATTAGTGTTGAACCTAAATAAATGTTATTTGGCGTTTGCGTTGAGCATGAATATGATTTGATCATGTTTATTGCAATACGGTTATTCATTTATAGTCAGAGAATAATTGTTATTCTGTTTATACGAATAAAACCTTATTTGTGGTAATACACCCAATGAAAAAAGTTTGTTGGATCTTGATTGTGGTAATACACATATTCATAATATTGATGCCAAAAGATCCAAAGTTGATAATGATAGTGCAACTTGTTTGTGGCACTGCCGTTTGGGTCATATCGGTGTAAAGCGCATGAAGAAACTCCATAAAGATGGACTTTTGGAATCACTTGATTATGAATCATTTTATGCTTGCGAACCGTGCCTTATGGGCAAGATGACTGAAACTCCGTTCTCCGGAACAATGGAACGAGCTAGTGACTTATTGGAAATAATGCATACCGATGTATGCGGTCCAATGAGTGCAGATGCTCATGGCAGGTATCGTTATTTTCTGACCTTCACAAGATGATTTGAGCAGATATGATTATATCTACTTAATGAAGCACAAGTCTGGAACATTTGAAAAGTTCAACAAAATTCAGAGTGAAGTAGATAATCATCATATCAAGAATATAAAGTTTCTACGATCTAATCATGAAGGAAAATATTTGAGTTACGAGTTTGGCCTGTTGGAAATATGCCCTAGAGGCAATAATAAAATGGTTATTATTGTATTTCCTTGTTAATGATAATTGTCCATTATTCATACTATAATTGTATTGACCGGTGTCGGAGTAATGGGCCACGGGTAGGCAAACCCGAGCCCCAGAGCCTTTCAAGACATCGGGGCAGGCCGCGCCCCTCATGCCGAGTCCCAGGGACGACTCCAAGATATGCCGAGTCCCCGGGACGACTCCACGATAAGCCGAGTCCCAGACGGCGACTCCAAGACAAGCCGACTCCTGTCCGGCAACCTCCAGAGAGGCCGGCTATGGAGAGTCGGCCCGCGACTCCACCCTCGTCTCGAAGGGCGAGGCGGGGTACGGCCGCAGCATGGCCGTTCCCCCCTGCTTACGAAGGGCCGGCATGGCTACAGTGAGCCGTATCGCTGGAGATCTCCGGCGAGGTGCGGCACTGTTGCCATGCCAGCCCTGACCTCAGCCACAGTACGCAGCACACTGTGTCCACGACGCCAGCCTGTACGACCCAAGGGCGGCGGGGCCACCCGTCAGTGGGTGGACCGAAGACGGCATAAGCGCCTTGGAGACGGACCCGTGGGAGACGGCCCCCTGGAGTCGGCTGACCCCTCCCCCGGGCCTCACACGCCATTAACCAGACAAGATGGGGAATGGCGACAGTGAACGCACGCTGGACGGCGGCGTTGTTGCCATGACCGCATGACCAAGCCAGCGTCATCAGGAGTGCCGCTACAGTATCGAGCCTGTCCGCGGGGCCCGCCAGTCGGCGGGCCACAGAAGTCGGCGGGAAGGACGACGGCCTGAGAGACAGACGGCTGGGACCCGCGCCCAGCCGGATTACTATTGTACCCCCGGGGCTAGGCCTATATAAACCCCCCGGGAAGCCCCTGCAAAGGGTTCGGACCCAGATAGAAATAGACCATATAGCATAGGAAAGAGAGAGCTACCCTTGCCCTCTCCTACCTCCAGAAACAGCTCCAGGAGCACCATTGTAACCACTTTGCCATAGTGACCATGCGGAGACCCCGCAGAGCAGCAGTAGGGGTGTTATCTCCTAGGAGAGCCCTGAAGCTGGGTAAGTTCCGCCGGCGTGCATGTCTTCGCCTCATCCCGCTTCCAGGCACCGGCGACGTTCTACTCCCTCCCACCATGATAAGCCATCCTTTGGCATATGTCGCACCCAACCCCCGACATTTGGCGCCCACCATGGGGCGAGGTGCACCGTCGTCCGGAGAACTACTCTGGACGGGAACCCTCTTCCTCCCTGGCGAGCATAGCCAGCCCGGCACGCCAGATGGAGTTTGCGCCGACACACTGTGTGGCGCTGAGATCGCCTGCGCGGCCAGATGCCTCACCGAGCTTATCAATGAGGTTCGCCTCTCTGACGAGCCTGCGTCTGACGCAGGCACGAGCGGCCCCGAGAGCCTCCTCGCGGGCCTCCTCGACCAACTCCACGTCGCCGGCGAGCCTGTCGTGGACCTGGATTCCATAGGATCCATCGACCCGATGCTGGTCGACTCCGACACCGCGTCGCTCGACGTGTTCCCCACCAACGTGGTGGTCTACGACGAGCCGCTCTCTTGCGCGGGGAGCGGCGGAAGCACCGTCACTGAGGTCCTCGTCCTCGACCACGGCGAGCGTTCCGGCGAGGGAGCGCACGACCCGCTTGACGCGGCTCTGCGAGACCTCGCCGCGCCGATTCCGGGAGACGCCGACGCCGAGACGCTGAAGGCGCTCCGCCTTTAGCTCGTCGAGGGCGCGAAGAAGCTGGAAAGCATGAGGCGCTTGTCAGAAGCCTACCAACGCGAGATGGATCACGCCGTGGGTGGCTCGCCGGCTCCGACTGGGCCTAGCCGCCTAGGCGCGGTCCGACAACACGGCATGGCGATCGCCAACATGTTCGGGGCTGATCGCCCTGTGTATGCCACGCCCGCGGAGAATATCCGTGCCGCCCAGGCGGCGGCAGACGAGCTCGACAACTTCGAGGGCGAAGAGCGCCGCATGATGACGGAGCGAGTTCAGCAGCTCCTCGACGCGGCTGCCGCGCGGAATGAAGCCGGCTGCCGCACCGAGGCGCCGCAGCACCAAAACGGCGACCCGCCACCCCGCCGAGACCAAGGTGCGACGTGTCGGACGCCGACTGGTGGGGCTCGCGGGAAGAAGGACAAGGAGCCGGCTGTGAGCCACAGTCGGACTCGCATCACCATCGAGCGCGACCAAGACGGCCGCCCCAAAGCGTTGGAATAGCGGGACGACTATATGCCTCCCACTCCTCGTAGAGAAAGGCGAGTCTCCCCACCGCCCGTGGAACATCCGACTCTCGGCAACCGTCTTGGCCGCCGAGAGGGAGTCGGAGAGAACGACGCCCGCCACCGGATCGACCGACTCCACCGATCACTGGCGCTGGAAGAAGAAGACGAGTTGGGTCCTCCCTGCTTTGGACCCCGCATCCGAGATGAGCCCTTCCCCAAAGGGTTCACGCTCCCCCGAGACACGCCCAAATATACCGGCACCATGAAGCCGGAGGATTGGCTGATCGACTACTCCACAGCCGTCAACATAGCAAACGGCAACAAGCGTGTTGCCGTAAGATATGTCCCGCTCATGCTCCAAGGCTCGGCCCGGACATGGTTGAACAGTCTGAAGCCTCGCAGCATCAATAGCTGGGTCGACTTCACTGAGGCCTTCGTCCGCAACTTCACGAGCACGTACAAGCGACCTCCCAAGCCTCGCCAACTCTCCTTGTGCGTGCAAGGCCCTAACGAGTCCACTCGTGACTACCTCACGCGCTGGGGCGAGCTCCGGAACTCCTGCAAGGGCGTGCACGAGGTGCAGGCCATCGAGTACTTTACTGCCGGGTGCAGAGAAGGCATCCTCCTCAAGCACAAGCTCTTCTGCGACGAGCCGAAGACCCTCGATGAGCTGTTGATCACAGCAGACAAGTACGCCACGGCCGACTCCTCCATGAAGGCGGAGATTCGGGTCAGCGCAACTGGCAAAGTCGCCCCTCAGGCTCCAAGAACTCTGGCTGGAGACACCAGTCGGCGGCAGCAGCAGAATGACCACAAGCGCAAGGCCCCGCAGCCGGCTTCCAGCAGTCGGCAAGTGGCAACAGCAGAAGACCAGCAGCCAGAGGGACCACCTCCGGCGAAGCGGCAGAAGGGCGGCAAGTCCAACTGGTTGCCGGCTTTCTCCTATGAGCAAACCTTGGATGGCCCCTGCAAGTTCCACAGTGGCGCGAAGCCGTCAAACCACACCACCCAGAAATGCCACTGGCTGACCAGAATCGCCAAGGGAGACGGCCTACTCCCACCACCGCCTGCTGGGCCGCCTCCTCCACAGCCGCCCCAGCAGCCGGCTGTCAGGCCAGTCGGCGCGATACAGGACGAATTCCTAGATGAGCACGGAGCCTATGTGGTGTTCACCAGTGTAGCAGACGACCGACGCAGCAGGCACCAACAGCAGCAAGAAGTGAATGCAGTCGCATCAAGTACTCCAGAGTTCATGCACTGGTCCAAAAGGCCTATCAGTTGGAGCAGAGCTGATCACCCAGAGGTGATGCCGAGTCCAAGCTCCTACGCCTTGGTCTTAGGCACCACACTCGCCACGGATAGGCGGGCCGCTCGCTTCTCGCGAGTACTGATAGACGGAGGCAGCAGTATCAACATCCTGTACAAGGATACGATGGAGAAATTAGGAATCAAGCGAAGACAGCTTCAGAGCAGCCGGACTGTGTTCCACGGCATCGTCCCTGGCCTTTCCTGCTCACCGATCGGCAAGATCCTGATAGACGTCCTCTTCGGAGACAAAGATCATTTCCGCCGAGAGCCAATTTGGTTTAAGGTGGTGGACCTTGAAAGCCCATATCATGCATTGCTTGGCCGACCCGCTTTGGCCAAGTTCATGGCGGTCCCCCACTACGCCTACCTCAAGATGAAGATGCCGAGTTCCAAGGGAATTTTAACAGTGGCCGGCGACTACAGAAAGTCGTCCGCTTGCGCGGCCGAAAGTAGTCGGCTGGCCGAGTCCTTGGTGATCGCGGCTGAGAAACAGCTTCTTGATCGGGTTGTGGCGATGGCCGGCAAGCAGCCCGAGTTATCGCCCGACCCCAAGGAGTCGAGAGCAGAAGGATCATTCAAGCCGGCCAAAGAAACGAAGAAGATACCTTTGGATCCGGAGCACCCGGAGAGGTACGCTATCATGGGCACACGCCTTGGCAGCAAATAGGAAGGCGAGCTCGTCGATTTCCTCCATGAGAATCGAGACATCTTCGCATGGTCCCCCAAGGACATGCCTGGTGTACCGACGGAATTCGCCGAGCACAAATTACATGTCCGATCTGATATGAAGCCCGTCAGGCAGCCCTTGCGCCGCCTGTCAGAAGAAAAAAGAAGAGTTGTTGGAGAAGAAATAGCCCGGCTCCTGGCAGCCGGCTTCATCATGGAAGTGTTTTTTCCAGAGTGGTTGGCAAACCCAGTACTGTTGCTGAAGAAGAACAAGCAGTGGAGGATGTGTATTGACTACACAAGCCTCAACAAAGCTTGCCCCAAGGACCCATTTGCTATGCCGAGAATTGATCAGGTGATAGACTCCACAGCCACATGCGAGCTGTTGAGTTTCTTAGATGCATATTCAGGATATCACCAGATGAAGCTGAACCCGGCTGACAGACTGAAGACCACCTTCATCACGCCATTTGGGGCCTTCTGCTACCTGACCATGATGTTCGGCTTGAGAAACGCCGGCGCCACCTTTCAGCGTTGCATGCAGAAGTGCCTCCTGAAGCAACTCGGCAGAAATGCCCACGTCTATGTGGACGATGTAGTGGTGAAGACGGAGAAGCGTGGAACCTTGCTGGAGGACCTCAAGGAAACCTTTGAGAATCTGCGCCGATTCCAGATCAAGCTCAACCCCGAGCGGTGCGTTTTCGGAGTACCAGCCGGCCAGCTCCTGTGAAGATCAAGGCCATCGAGAGGATGGAAACGCCCAGACGGCTGTTAGATGTGCAAAAGTTCACCGGCTGTTTGGCGTCCATCAGCCGATTCATCAGTCGGCTGGGCGAGAAGGCTCTTCCCCTGTACCAGCTCATGAAGAAGGCGACCTTTTTTGAATGGACCCCCAAGGCAGACAAGGCTTTTCTCCAACTGAAGAAAATGTTGGCTACTCCCCCTGTGCTGGCGGCTCCGACTCCCAAAGAGCCCATGCTCCTATACATTGCCGCCACCAGCCGAGTAGTCAGCACAGTCATTGTAGTCGAGCACAAGGAGGAAGGCAAGGCGCTACCTGTCCAGAGACCGGTATATTACCTGAGCGAGGTACTGTCGGCCTCCAAGCATAACTACCCCCACGACCAGAAGATGTGCTACGGCGTGCATTTTGCCGCCAAGAAATTGAAGCCGTACTTCCAGGAGCATCCAATTACTGTGGTCTGCACTACCCCACTGGCCGAGATCATCGGAAGCCGAGATGCTTCTGGCCGAGTGGCCAAATGGGCCATCGACCTGGCTCCCTACACCATCTACTATGATCCCCGCACCGCCATCAAGTCACAAGCGCTGGCCGACTTCCTCGTCGATTGGGCCGAGACCCAGTATCTACCGCCAGCGCCTGACTCCACCCATTGGCAGATGCACTTCGACGGCTCCAAGATGCGCACCGGCCTGGGAGCCGGTGTCGTCCTCACTTCCCCCAAGGGCGACAAGCTCAAATACGCGCTGCAGATCCACTTCGCCGCCTCCAACAACGTGGCCGAGTACGACGCGCTCATCCACGGGCTCCGGCTTGCCAAAGAACTCGGCATTCGCCGGATCTTGTGTTATGGCGACTCTGACTTGGTGGTCCAGCAATCATCTGGCGATTGGGACGCCAAGGACGCAAACATGGTGAGCTACCGTTTCCTCGTCCAGCAACTCAGCGGATACTTTGAGGGGTGCGAGTTCCTCCACGTGCCAAGGAACTACAACGACCAAGCAGACGCCTTGGCACGAATCGGCTCCACCCGCCAAGCAATACCATCTGGTGTCGCCCTCCAGCGCCTCCTCAAGCCTTCTATCAAGCCGTCACCAGAATATGATTCAATCTTTGTGCCAACTCCACCTGAGGAAGTCGGATCCGAATCCAAGAAAGACACAGTCAAAGCCGGCCCGGGGACTGCAGTGGCAAGATCGAAGACTCCAGAGCTCGGCCCGGGGACTGCTCCAGTCGGCCCCGGGACTTCGTCAAATCAGCAAGCAGCTGCGGACTCCAACCCGCTGCCTCCCAGCCCAGCCGCCCTTGTCCAAGTCGCACTAGTGGCAGTTGAAGAAATAGCATCACCCTCATGGGCCCAGCCCATCCTCAAGTTCCTAGTGCAACACCGAGCAGCAGCCTATACCTTAGTCAAAAGAGAGCTGGTCAGGCTTAGCATTACTGGCGTCTTCCAACGCTGCGTCGAGGCAGAACAAGGCCAAGCAATCCTCAGAGACATCCATGAAGGCGAGTGCGGTCACCACGCGGCCTCAAGGGCACTCGTCGCCAAAGCCTTCCAGCACGGTTTCTTCTGGCCAACCGCCCTGGAAGAGGCCAAAGAGTTAGTCCAAAAGTGCAAAGGGTGCCAGATTTTCCGTTCCAAGCCACTTCAGCCAGCTTCCGCACTCAAGACTATCCCCATCACCTGGCCCTTTGCAGTCTGGGGCCTGGATATGGTGGGACCATTCAAGACGGCACGAGGTGGCTTGACTCATCTACTAGTCGCAGTCGACAAGTTCACCAAGTGGATAGAGGTGAAACCCATCAAGAAGTTGAATGGTCCGACTGGAGTGACCTTCATCGCTGACATCACAACTCGGTACGGCATCCCACACAGCATCATCACCGACAATGGCACAAATTTTGCCAAAGGCGCCTTGGCCCGTTTCTGCGCGACACAGGGCATCCGACTGCACTTAGCGTCTGTTGCCCGTTCGCAGTCAAACGGCCAGGTGGAGCGAGCAAACGGCCTCATCTTATCTGGCATCAAGCCTCAAGTCGTCGTACCGCTGGAGCGATCTACCGGCTGCTGGCTTGAGGAGCTGCCGGCCGTCCTCTGGAGTCTGCGCACGACTCCAAACAAGTCAACCGGCTTCACACCCTTCTTCCTCGTCTATGGTGCCGAAGCCGTCATCCCAACGGACATAGAGTTTGACTCCCCGCGAGTCACCATGTACACCGAGGAAGAAGCAGAAGAAGCACGTCAAGATAGCGTCGATCTGCTGGAAGAGGGCCGGCTGTTGGCACTTAGCCGGTCCAGCATCTACCAGCAGAGTCTGCGTTGGTACTACAACAGGAAGGTCAGGCCAAGATCTTTCCAAGAGGGCGACCTTGTGCTCCGACTGATCCAGCAAACAGCCGGCCAGCACAAGCTGTCGGCGCCTTGGGAAGGCCCCTTCATCATCAGCAAGGTACTAGGAAACGACTCCTACTATCTGATAGACGCTCAGAAGCCCCGAGCGCGCAAGAGGGACGACTCCGGCAAAGAGATAGAGCGCCCGTGGAATGCAAATCTTCTCCAAAGATTTTACAGTTGATGCAGTATGTATCACGCTCCCCTTTTGTATTAAAGTATCAAGACTTTGGGGCCCCCCGAGACGAGCTCGGGGACTGCCCTCTTCTGTTATCTGTACGATAAGAATTATGCCTTCAAGTGTATTACTTTTCATTACATGCCGCTTGGCACCGGGCCAACTAGTCGGCCCGGGGACTCGCCGCCTCGCGCTATGAGGAGCTTCCCGCAGTCAGACAAGTAGTGTACGGTGCCTAGTCCGTCTCCTGGCAAATCCGCAGCTCGCAGAGCGACTGTGAGGTAGGCAGGAGTGAGGAAGAGCGGGCGCCCACGCGAAAAATGGCTAAGGACCCAAAGCACGAACATAGCGTAAGACAGCCTCCAGCTTGTCTAAGACAAAAGGCCGACTCATGTGTAGTCGGCCTGCCGCTTTATACTAGCCTCTATTAAGAGCGGCCGACTCTTGGGTAGTCGGCCTGCCGTTTTCTATCCGACTTGCTAGAAGAAACTCTAAAATGGCCAAGTACTTGCCTTCCCGAAGTAGCCAAGCACTTGACCCAGCGACAGTCCGCAGAGCGGCTGTCCGACTGGCAAGGCAGCGACTAAAGGAAGGCGGCAAAGGGAAAAGCCTAAAGAGAAGTAAGCAAGGAAAGATAGAACTCGGATAAATATTTACATAGGCCCTTGGCCGAATCTTCGAGTAGAAGTTCAAGATACACCCCGAGGGTGGAACCGTTCGAATTTAACAAAGTTTTCCAAAAGATTACTAAGACAGATAAAGCAGAGGCGAAAACGACAGCCTAGGAGGCGGCATCAGGGATCAGAGGATCGGAGGAGACGGCGGTGTCAGGCGCCGGGGCGGTTGGCTGGGCGGTCTCGGCCTGATCACCTCCGGCGGCAGTCGCCGTCTCTCGATGCGGCTCGTTGCTGGAGGCGCGGTCGAGCTGAGGCTGGCCGCCCGCTCCGTCTTCTGGCACCTCCGCCTCGCCTTCGTCCTCCGCCTCGTTTTCCTCCTCGGTGCTGGAGTCAATCACCTCCGCCGAGTCCTCGCCGAAACCCGGGTTCATCCCGAACCACTCTGGCGGCACCTCCTCGCCGCCTTCAGCCCGCTCGGGGACGAAGATACTGGTGTCCGTGTAGTGGGTAATCGCCGCCGCACGTTCGACAAGGGCACCCTCCACCGCCACCAACTCTGCCTGGGCCTCTGACCGGAACGCGGCCAGCCGATCCAGGTCCAGCCCCGGATACCACGCCTTGACGAATTCTAAGGCACGGCGCGCTCCAGCCCGGGCCGAGGAACCCTTCCAAGCTTCAAGACGGCCAGCTGCGACCTCCAGCCAGTCGGCGGTCCGACTGGCGGTGCGTAGGGCCGGCATGCCTGGCCACAAAGCGGCGACCGCCTGGGCACCGGCACGCTGAAGCCGGCGCATCAGCCGGTGGGCCGGACGAAGATGGGCTTCGATGCTCAGAAGCTGCTCGTCGACGGTTCGGGGGGCGTTAGCGGCGATCTCCGCGCCGTTTGCCCTCCGCACCTCGCGATCAGCCTCGATGGCCAGAGTGACTGCCTGCGAGTGGCCAGGGAAGAAGTCTGCCAAGACAAAAAAGAAGTGAGTCGAAGAAACCAGAAATCGGCTCGACCTATAGTCGGAAGCCCGAAGAAAGGAAAAGAAACTCACCATCGACGATGTCCTCAATCTCGTGGAAGCCGGAGGTTAGCATCGCCTCCCTGTCAGTCCAGGAGGAGCGCTCGCTCTCGAACTCGGCCAGGAGAGCGGCCTCCTTCTTCTCGGCCTCGTCCTGCGCCTTCTTGAGCAGCTCCTTCTGCTCGGCCAGCTACGCTGCCAGCAGGTCGCGCTCCGCGGCAAGCTTGCCGCACTCCTCCTCCTTGGCGCGCAAGGCGGTGTTGGCCTCGCCCAGCTGCTGCTGAAGAGTAGCGTTGGCCTCTGAAGAAGCAAAAAGACGAAAGGCGATAAGTCATCAACAAAGAAAGTCGCCAAAGAAGATCCGGCCCAACTGCTCAGCAGTCGGCCCGAATCTCGGGGACTACAGCCCGCGGTTGCGCCAGCGCGCCCCCGCGAGAAAGAAGAAGGACTTACCCCGGCTCTCCGACAAGTCGGCTGTCCGCCTGCCTAATGCCTCAACATTACGGTTGAAGGCGGTAGCGCTGAGGTTGTGATACTCCTACAAGAAGCATTTAAGACAAAAATTAGTATTTGGAACTCGCCAGAGGGAGTTCCGACCCGCCTGCTCAGCAGCCGGCCCGAAACTCGGGGACTACACCCAGTGGGTGCGCTGGCGCACCCCCACAGAGAAAAACAAAAGTCAAAAAGAAGAAAGAAACTTACCCAGATGGCCGTTCGCGCGGCCAGATGCGCCCTGGTGCAAGCTTGAAGGGCGTCGCCTTCGGCCCGCAGCTTCGCATGGACATCCAGAAGCGCCTGATTCAGCGGCCCGGTGCCGCCTCCGCGCAACCACCTGATGGGCACGGCGCTTGTCGCCTCGGCGTCTGGGGTTGCCGAGCTGGCGGCGCCGGTCTCCCGGGGTCGCGGCGCCGAAGTCGCCTTTTCAAGACGGCGGCGCACCGGCGAGGCGACTTGGAGAAGCAGCCTCGCCTCGGACTCGTCTGCAGTCGGCGGCTCCGGCGGGCCCGCCGGCTGTTTGCCGTGTGCTCTCCCAGACGACGTTGGAGGCGGCGGTGGCGGCACGAGTGTGTCCGACATGGAGGCCTCGCCGCTCTCCTTCTCCATGATGGGAGTCTCGGCGCCGGCCTCCCCAGTCTGCCCCGTGAACTCCGGGGGGGGGGGAGGGGGCGGCGCCGAGGACAGTGGGGTGACAAACTGCGCCGACTGGCGACGCGCAGCCTCCTCGGCTCACTGCCTTGCTGCGGTGGCGGCTTCGGCCTCCTCTAGTTTTTTCTGGGTGGAGGCCGCCGCCTTCTCGGCCTCCGCCTTCTCCAGGTGGTCGGCCTCATCCTCAGCGCGCTTCTCCCGCGCATTTCGCTCTATCACCTCCTGGAGGTCGGCGGCGGGGTCAATCCGCCGAGCATTGGCAGACGTCTCCGCCGACCACATGACGGAGGGGGCGATGACTCTCTCAAGGGAAAGGGGAGCCCTGAAGTAAAAAGGGGAATCAAAAGGAGAAAAACTCGGGCGAGAGTTACCGAGGGAAAATAAGGACAAAGAAGGAAACACTTACGCGGAGACCAGCGGCGGCCTCTTCACTTCCTTGCGGAAGCGGATGGCCCTCGCGGCCGCCTCTTCCCGCCTGGTCGCGGCGGCCGCCCCCTTGAGCCTCTTCGGATTGCCGCCGAACGAACTCGGCCCTAGCTGGCGCCTCTTCAAGCCGCCTTGGCCAGCCAGGCCGGCGGAGGCACCCGCGCCCGATGAGCCGACCCTCGGCCGGTGGCGCGGGGCGACTTCCCTTTTGGCGTCGGCGTCGAGCCAGTCGGCGAATGTAGCCGAGGGCTCGAGGCCGTCTCCCGCTCCTCCCCCCCCCACCTTTGGCGTCGGCTTCCATCGCCGCCGCCCCCAAGTCGGGGTCGTCAACGTTGCTCTCCGCTCAGTCGGGGACGAACTCGCGGGGCGGTCTTGTGACGCCGGCCGCGGGCTGCATAAGGGGGTTCTAATTCAGAGAAACCAATGAAAAATCGGAAGTCGGAGTCGGCTATGAAGAAAACAAAGCAATAAAGAGATGCGACTTACCACTGGAGGGGGGTTGGCGCGCGAGTACGGCTCCTTGCCGAACTGCCAGTCCTCCCCGAACACGCAGTTCGCGATGTGGTTCACCATGTTTGCCACCTCTGCGCGGGGCATTTCCTTGGTGCTCATCCACCTCAGGTCCCGGTGGTCACTCATCTGACTGATCAGATGAGGCCCGCCTTGAAGAGGGAGGACTCGGCGCACCACAAAGGCGGCCAGCAAGTCGGCCCCAACAAGGCCCTCCGGCTGCATCAGAACTCGGAGCCGCGCCACGGCGGCGGCTCCGGCGGGGGTTAACGTCTTGGCTCGATGGGACCAGCTGGGAAGCCTCCCAGCCGGTGCGCCGGCTTCGTAGGGCGGCAGATTGACACAATCCCCGTCAGGGGCGACGCTCTTCACGTAGAAGTACGACCGCTGTCACATCTTCACCGACTTGATCAATGCGATGGCGGGGAACGGGTTGTCGGTCGTCGACCGCCGCAACACGATGAAGGCGCCGCATTGAGCCAGCACGCCGATGACGTGCGTGCCAAGCTTGGAAGAGAAGAATTCTCCCCACAACTCGATGGTAGGGAGGACGCCAAGGAAGCCTTCGCACAGAGTGGCGAAGGCGGACAGCAGCACCACCGTGTTTGGGGTAAGGTGGTGCGGCTGGATCCCGTGAAACTCCAGAAAGGCGCGGAAGAAGCCGCTCACCGGCAGCCCCAGGCCGCGCATGAGGTGCAAGCGGAAGATGACCCGCTCGCCCTCCTCTGGCGCCGACCGAATCTCCCCCTCCGGTGCAGCGCGGGCGCGCACGAGGTCTGCGCCGGGGAGCCGGCGCGTCCGGTGGAGGAACTCGATATGCTCCTCGTCCACTTCAGAGCCGTCCCACACACCGGAGCGCATGGCGGGGGCCGCGGCGGAGGATGAGCTCATCGCCGTTGGTGTGGTGTGTTCTTGCTCAACGGCGGCGAAAGGAGGGAGAGGAGGCAAGAGGAGGCGGGAGGAGCGGGGAAG
>NC_041389.1:24043044-24105443 GCF_002162155.2 Triticum dicoccoides | reverse complement strand
ACTGCGCACAGGACCCCATGCCCCCCCACAATTTACCCCACGAAGTTACTGCGCGCAGTAACGACGTGGGAAAACCAACCGTCCGCACGGCCGCAACGGATCTGTTCGCGTGCCGAGGCACGGTAGTGGCAGGCCCTGCCTAACGGCCCGTCACGTCGCGCCCGTGGGCAGGCAGACTATCCTCGCCACATGGCGCCACGCAATAGGACCGCGCTGGTGGCCACGGGGAAGCGTATCAGGCACGCCGCCTGGTCTCCCGCCACGACTTTCAAGCTCTTTGTGAGGCTCCGCAGCCCTCCGCAAATCCGACTTTGGATAGTCGGCTCGAAGGAAGACGGCTAAACTATTGAAGCCCCATGATGCAGTGTCCGCGGAGCCTCACCAGCTTCGGGGACTACTGTCGGAGTAATGGGCCACGGGTAGGCCAACCCGAGCTCCAAAGCCTTTCAAGACATCGGGGCAGGCCGCGCCCCTCATGCCGAGTCCCAGGGACGACTCCAAGATATGCCGAGTCCCCGGGACGACTCCATGATAAGCCGAGTCCCAGACGGCGACTCCAACACAAGCCGACTCCTGGCCGGCGACCTCCAGAGAGGCCTGCTATGGAGAGTCGGCCCGCGACTCCACCCTCGTCTCGAAGGGCGAGGCGGGGTACGGCCGCGGCATGGCCGTCCCATCCCCCTGCTTACGAAGGGCCGGCATGGCTACAGTGAGTCGTATCGCTGGAGTTCTCCGGCGAGGAGCGGCACTGTTGCCATGCCTGCCCTGACCTCAGCCACAGTACGCAGCGCACTGTGTCCACGACGCCAGCCTGTACGACCCAAGGGCGGCGGGGCCACCCGTCAGTGGGTGGACCGAAGACGGCATAAGCGCCTTGGAGACGGACCCGTGGGAGACGGCCCCCTGGAGTCGGCTGACCCCTCCCCCGGGCCCCACACTCCATTAACCAGACAAGATGGGGAATGACGACAGTGAACGCACACCGGACGGCGGCGTTGTTGCCATGACCACATGACCAAGCCAGCGTCATCAGGAGTGCCGCTACAGTATCGAGCCTGTCTGCGGGGCCTACCAATCGGCGGGCCCCAGAAGTTGGTGGGAAGGACGACGGCCTGAGAGACAGACGGCTGGAACCCGCGCCCAGCCGGATTACTATTGTACCCCCGGGGGGTAGGCCTATATAAACCCCTCGGGAAGCCCCTACAAAGGGTTCGGACCCATATAGAGATAGACTTGATAGCACAGGGAGGAGAGAGCTAGCCTTGCCCTCTCCTACCTCCAGAAACAGCTCCAGGAGCACCATTGTAACCACTTTGTCATAGTGACCATGCGGAGACCCCGCAGAGCAGCAGTAGGGGTGTTATCTCCTAGGAGAGCCCTGAAGCTGGGTAAGTTCCGCCGGCGTGCATGTCTTCGCCTCATCCCGCTTCCAGGCACCGGCGACGTTCTACTCGCTCCCACCATGATAAGCCATCCTTTGGCATATGTCGTACCCAACCCCCGACAACCGGAAACCACAATACATGTGTGAATACATAGACCACAACATGTCCCTAGTAAGCCTCTAGTTGACTAGCTCATTGATCAATAGATGGTTACGGTTTCCTGACCATGGACATTGGATGTCGTTGATAACGGGATCACATCATTAGGAGAATGATGTGATGGACAAGACCCAATCCTAAGCCTAGCACAAGATTGTGTAGTTCGTATGCTAAAGCTTTTCTAAATGTCAAGTATCTTTTCCTTAGACCATGAGATTGTGCAACTCCCGGATACCGTGGGAATGCTTTGGGTGTGCCAAACATCACAACGTAACTGGGTGACTATAAAGGTGCACTACGGGTATTTCTGAAAGTGTCTGTTGGGTTGGCACGAATCGAGACTGGGATTTGTCACTCCGTGTGACGGAGAGGTATCTCTGGGCCCACTCGGTAGGACATCATCATAATGTGCACAATGTGATCAAGGAGTTGATCACGGGATGATGTGTTACGGAATGAGTAAAGAGACTTGCTGGTAACGAGATTGAACAAGGTATCGGCATACCGACGATTAAATCTCGGGCAAGTACTATACCGCTAGGCAAAGGGAATTGTATACCGGATTGATTGAATCCTTGACATCATGGTTCATTCGATGAGATCATCGTGGAACATGTGGGAGCCAACATGGGTATCCAGATCCCGCTGTTGGTTATTGGCCGGAGAGTTGTCTCGGTCATGTCTGCATGGTTCCCGAACCCGTAGGGTCTACACACTTAAGGTTCGATGACGCTAGGGTTATAGGGAATAGATATACGTGGTTACCGAATGTTGTTCGGAGTCCCGGATGAGATCCCGGACGTCACGAGGAGTTCCGGAATGGTCCGAAGGTAAAGATTTATATATGGGAAGTCCTGTTTTGGTCACCGGAAAAGTTTCGGGTGCTATCGGTAACGTACCGGGACCACCGGGAAGGTCCCGGGGGTCCACCAGGTGGGGCCACCGGCCCCAGAGGGCTGCATGGGCCAAGTGTGGGAGGGGACCAGCCCAAGGTGGGCTGGTGCGCCCCCCCCCCCACCAGGGCCCAAGGCGCCTAGGGTTTGGGGAGGGGGCGCCTCCACCTTACTTGTGGGGCAAGTTTCCCCCTCTCCCCCCCTTGGCCGCACCCTAGATGGGTATTTGGGGCTGCCGTCACCCCTAGGGAGGGAACCCTAGATGGGGGCGCAGCCCCCCCTCTCCCCCTATATATACTTGAGGTATGGGGGCTGCCCAACACATGATTTGATCTCCCTCCTGGTGCAGCCCTACCTCTCTCCCTCCTCATATCTCGCGGTGCTTGGCGAAGCCCTGCTGGAATACCACGCTCCTCCATCACCACCACGCAGTTGTGCTGCTGCTAGACGGAGTCTTCCCCAACCTCTCCCTCTCTCCTTGCTGGATCAAGGCATGGGAGACGTCACCGGGCTGCATGTGTGTTGAACGCGGAGGTGCCGTCCGTTCGGCACTAGGATCTCCGATGATTTGGATCACGACGAGTACGACTCCCTCAACCCCGTTCTCTTGAACGCTTCCACTTAGCGATCTACAAGGGTATGTAGATGCACTCCCCTCTCTCTCGTTGCTAGTCTCTCCATAGATAGATGTTGGTGACTCGTAGGAAAATTTTTAATTTCTGCTACGTTCCCCAACAGTGGTATCAGAGCTAGGTCTATTGCGTAGATTCTATGCACAAGTAGAACACAAGTTGTTGTGGGCATTAATTTATGTTCAATTTGCTTACCGTTACTAGTCTTATCTTGATTCAGCGGCATTGTGGGATGAAGCGGCCCGGACCGACCTTACACGTACTCTTACGTGAGACCGGTTCCACCGACTGACATGCACTAGTTGCATAAGGTGGCTAGTGGGTGCCAGTCTCTCCCACTTTAGTCGGATCGGATTCGATGAAAAGGGTCCTTCTGAAGGGTAAATAGCAATTGGCATATCACGTTGTGGCTTTTGCGTAGGTAAGAAACGTTCTTGCTAGAAACCCATAGCAGCCACGTAAAACATGCAAACAACAATTAGAGGACGTCTAACTTGTTTTTGTAGGGTATGCTATGTGATGTGATATGGCCAAAAAGAATGTGATGAATGATATGTGATGTATGAAATTGATCATGTTCTTGTAATAGGAATCACGACTTGCATGTCGATGAGTATGACAACCGGCAGGAGCCATAGGAGTTGTCTTAATTTATTGTATGACCTGCGTGTCATTGAACAATGTCATGTAATTACTTTACTTTATTGCTAACCGTTAGACATAGTAGTAGAAGTAATAGTTAGCGAGACAACTTCATGGAGACACGATGATGGAGATCATGGTGTCATGCCGGTGACGATGATGATCATGGAGCCCCGAAGATGGAGATCAAAAGGAGCAAAATGATATTGGCCATATCATGTCACTATTTTATTGCATGTGATGTTTATCATGTTTATACATCTTATTTCCTTAGAACGACGGTAGTAAATAAGATGATCCCTCATAATAATTTCAAGAAAGTGTTCCCCCTAACTGTGCACCTTGCGAAAGTTCGTTGTTTCGAAGCACCACATGATGATCGGGTGTGATAGATTCTAACGTTCACATACAACGGGTGTAAGCCAGATTTACACACGCGAAACACTTAGGTTAACTTGACGAGTCTAGCATGTACAGACATGGCCTCGGAACACAAAAGACCGAAAGGTCGAACATGCGTCGTATAGTGGATATGATCAACATGAATATGTTCACCGATGATGACTGGTCCGTCTCACGTGATGATCGGACACGGCCTAGTTGACTCGGATCATGTATCACTTAGATGACTAGAGGGATGTCTATCTGAGCGGGAGTTCATTAGATGAACTTAATTATCCTAAACATAGTCAAAAGGTCTTTGCAAATTATGTCGTAGCTCGCATTTTAGTTCTACTATTTTAGATATGTTCCTAGAGAAAATATAGTTGAAAGTTGATAGTAGAAATTATGCGGACTGGGTCCGTAAACTGAGGATTGTCCTCATTGTTGCGCAGAAGGCTTATGTCCTTAATGCACCACTCGGTGTGCTGAACCTCGAACGTCGTCCGCGGATGTTGCAAACATCTGACATACACGTTTTGATGACTACGTGATAGTTCAGTAATGTTAAAAGGTTTAGAATTGAGGCGCTAAAGACGCTTTAGAAACGTCGCGGAACATATGAGATGTTCCAAGGGCTGAAATTGGGATTTCAGGCTCGTGCCCACGTCAAGAGGTATAAGACCTCTGACGAGTTTCTTAGCCTACAAACTAAGGGAGAAAAGCTCAATCGTTGAGCTTGTACTCAGTTTGTCTGGGTACAACAATCACTTGAATCGAGTGGGAGTTAATCTTCCAGATGAGATAGTGATGTTTCTCCAAAGTCATTGCCACCAAGCTACTAGAGCTTCGTGATGAACTATAACATATCAGGGATAGATATGATGATCCTTGAGATATTCGCGATGTTTGACACCACGAAAGTAGAAGTCAAGTAAGGAGCATCAATTGTTGATGGTTAGTAAAACCATTAGTTTGAAGAAGGGCAAGGGCAAGAAGGGATACTTCATGAAACGGCAAAACAGTTGCTGCTCTAGAGAAGAAACCCAAGGTTGAACCCAAACCCGAGACTAAGTGCTTCTGTAATATGAGGGAACGATCACCAAAGCAGAACCACCCTAGATACTTGGTAGATAAGAAGGCAGGTAAGGTTAACAGAAGTATATTGGATATACATTGAATTAAATGTGTACTTTGCTAGCACTCCTAGTAGCACCATGGTAATAGATACCGGTTCGGTTGCTAAGTGTTAGTAACTCGAAATAAAAGGCTACGGAATAAACGGAGACTAGCTAAAAGTGAGCTGACGATGTGTGTTGGAAGTGTTTCCAAGGTTGATGTGATCAAGCATCGCCTGCTCCCTCTACCATCGAGATTGGTGTTAAACCTAAATAATTGTTATTTGGTGTTTGCGTTGAGCATAGACATGATTGGATTATGTCTATCGCAATACGGTTATTCATTTAAGGAGAATAATGGTTAGTCTATTTATTTGAATAATACCTTCAATGGTCTTGCACCTAAAATGAATGGTTTATTCAATCTCGATCGTAGTGATACACATGTTCATGCCAAAAGATATAAGATAGTAATGATAGTACCACTTACTTGTGGCACTGCCATGTAAGTCATATTGGTATAAAACGCATGAAGAAGCTCCATGGTGATGGATCATTGGACTCACTCGTTTTTGAAAAGTTTGAGACATGCGAACCATGTCTATTGGTATGTACGCATGAAGAAACTCCATGCAGATCGATCATTTGGACTCACTTGATTTTGAATCACTTGAGATATGAAAATCATACCACATGGGCAAGATGACTGAAAAGCCTCGTTTTCAGTAAGATGGAACAAGATGGCAACTTATTGGAAGTAACACATTTTTATGTGTGCAGTCCAATGAGGGCCGAGGCATGAAGTGAATATCGTTATGTTCTTACTTCACAGATGATTTGAGTAGATGTTGAGTATATTTACTTGATGAAACACAAGTCTGAATTATTGAAAGGTTCAAGTAATTTCAGAGTGAAGTTGAAGATCTTCGTGACAACAGGATAAAATGTCTGTGATATGATCATAGAGATGGATATCTGAGTTGCGAGTTTGGTACACAATTGAGACATTGTGGAAATTGTTTCACAACTAACACCGCCTGGAACACCATAGTGTGATGGTGTGTCCGAACATCATAGATGCACCCTATTGGATATGGGGCATACCATGATGTCTCTTATCGAATTACCACTATCGTTCATGGGTTAGGCATTAGAGACAACCACATTCACTTTAATAGGGCACCACATAATTCCGTTGAGATGACACCGTATCAACTATGGTTTAGAGAAACCTAAGCTGTCGTTTCTTGAAAGTTTGGGGCTGCGACGCTTATGTGAAAAGGTTTCATCATGATGAGCTTGAACCCAAAGCGGATAAATAAATCTTCACAGGACACCCAAAATAGTTGGGTATACCTCCTATTTCAGATTTGGAAGCAAAAGATTGTTTCTAGAAACGGATCCTTTCTCGAGGAAAGGTTTCTCTCGAAAGAATTGAGTGGGAGGATGGTGGAGACTTGATATGGTTATTGAACCGTCACTACAACTAGTGTGTAGCAGGGCACAGGAAGTTGTTCCTGTGGCACCTACACCAATTGAAGTAGAAGATGATGATAGTAATCATGAAGCTTCGGATCAAGTCACTACCGAACCTCGTGGGACGAAAAGGACGCGTACTGCTTCAGAGTGGTATGGTAATCCTGTCTTGGAGGTCATGTTGCTAGACAACAATGAACCTATGAGCTATGGAGAAGCGATGGTGGGCCCGGATTCCGACAAATGGCTAGAGGCCATAAAATCCGAGAAGAGGATCCATGTATGAGAACAAAGTGTAGACTTTGGAAGAAATACTTGATGGTCTTAAGGCTGTTGGGTACAGATGGATTTTAAAGAAAGACGGACAATGATGGTAAGTATCACCAATAAGAAAGCTCGACTTGTCGTTAAGATGTTTTCCGACAAGTTCAAGGAGTTGACTGCGATGAGACTTTCTCATTCATAGCGATGTTAAGAGTCTATTGGAATTATATTAGCAGTTACTGCATGATTTATGAAATCTTGCAGATAGGATGTCAAAACATTATTTCCTCGATGATATTCTTGAACAAAGGTTGTATGTGATACAACCAGAAGTTTTTGTCAATCCTGAAAGATGCTAACAAGTGTGCAAAGCTCTAGCAATCCTTCTAAGGATTGGAGTAAGCATCTCAGAGTTGGAATATACGCTTTGATGAGATGATCAAAGATTTTGGATTTATACAAAGTTTATGAGAAACTAGTATTTCCAAAGAAGTGAGTGGGAGCACTATAGCATTTCTGATGAGTATATGTTGTTAACATATTGTTGATCGGGAATGATGTAGAATTTCTGGAAAGCATATAGGGTTATTTGAAAAGTGTTTTTCAATGGAAAACCTGGATTAAGCTATTTGAACATTGAGCATCAAGATCTACAAGGATAGATCAAAATGCTTAGTAGTACTTTCAAATGAATACATACCCTGACAAGATTTTGAAGGAGTTCAAAATAGATCGGCAAAGAAGGAGTTCTTTGCTATGTTATATGGTGTGAGTATTGAGTAAGACTCAAGACATGACCACGGCAGAAGAGAGAGAAAGGATGAAGGTCGTCCCCTATGCTTTAGACGTACGCTCTATAGTATGCTATGCTGTGTACCGCACCGGAAGTGTGCCTTGCCATGAGTCAGTCAAGGGGTACAAGAGTGATCCAAGAATGGATCACAGGATAGCGGTCAAACTTATCCTTAGTAACTAGTGGACTAAGGAATTTTCTTGATTATGGAGGTGGTAAAAGAGTTCGTCGTAAAGGGTTACGCCGATGCAAACTTTGACACTAATCCGGATTATTCTGAGTAGTAAACCGGATTCGTATAGTAGAACAGTTATTTGGAATAGCTCCAAATAGAGCATGGTAGCTGCATCTAGGAGACGACATAGAGATTTGCAAAAACACACACGGATCTAAAAGGTTCAGATCCGTTGACTAATAAACTCTCTCACAAGCGAGATATGATCAAACCCCATGGGTGTCGATCCATTACAATCACATAGTGATGTGAACTAGATTACTGACTCTAGTGCAAGTGGGAGACTGTTGGAAATATGCCCTTGAGGCAATAATAAAATGGTTATTATTGTATTTCCTTGTTCATGACAATTTTCCATTATTCATGCTATAATTGTATTGACCGGAAACCGCAATACATGTGTGAATACATAGACCACAACATGTCCCTAGTAAGCCTCTAGTTGACTAGCTCGTTGATCAATAGATGGTTACAGTTTCCTGACCATGGACATTGGATGTCGTTGATAACGGGATCACATCATTAGGAGAATGATGTAATGGACAAGACCCAATCCTAAGCCTAGCACAAGATCGTGTAGTTCGTATGCTAATGCTTTTCTAAATGTCAAGTATCTTTTCCTTAGACCATGAGATTGTGCAACTCCCGGATACCGTAGGAATGCTTTGGGTGTGCCAAAGGCCACAACGTAACTGGGTGACTATAAAGGTGAACTACAGGTATTTCTGAAAGTGTCTGTTGGGTTGGCACGAATCGAGACTGGGATTTGTCACTCCGTGTGACGGAGAGGTATCTCTGGGCCCACTCGGGAGGACATCATCATAATGTGGACAATGTGATCAAGGAGTTGATCACGGGATGATGTGTTACGGAATGAGTAAAGAGACTTGCCGGTAACGAGATTGAACAAGGTATCGGCATACCGACGATCGAATCTCGGGCAAGTACTATACCACTAGGCAAAGGGAATTGTATACGGGATTGATTGAATCCTTGACATCGTGGTTCGTCCGATGAGATCATCGTGGAACATGTGGGAGCCAACATGGGTATCCAGATCCCGCTATTGGTTATTGGCCGGAGAGTTGTCTCGGTCATGTGTGCATGGTTCCCGAACCCGTAGGGTCTACACACTTAAGGTTCGATGAAGCTAGTGTTATAGGGAATAGATATACGTGGTTACCGAATGTTGTTTGGAGTCCCGGATGAGATCCCGGACATCACGAGGTGTTCCGGAATGGTCCGGAAGTAAAGATTTAGATATGGGAAGTCCTGTTTTGGTCACTGGAAAACTTTTGGGTGCTATCGGTAACGTATCGGGACCACCGGGAGGGTCCCGGGGGTCCACCAGGTGGGGCCACCGGCCCCAGAGGGCTGCATGGGCCAAGTGTGGGAGGGGACCAGCCCCAGGTGGGCTGGTGCCCCCCCCCACCAGGGCCCAAGGCGCCTAGGGTTTTTGGGGCTGCCGCCACCCCTACGGAGGGAACCCTAGATGGGGGCGCACCCCCCTCTCCCCCTATATATACTTGAGGTATGGGGGCTGCCCAACACATGATTTGATCTCCCTCCTGGCGCAGCCCTACCTCTCTCCCTCCTCATATCTCGCGGTGCTTGGCGAAGCCCTGCTGGAATACCACGCTCCTCCATCACCACCACGCTGTTCTGCTGCTGCTGGACGGAGTCTTCCCCAACCTCTCCCCCTCTCCTTGCTGGATCAAGGCATGGGAGACGTCATCGGGCTGCATGTGTGTTGAACACGGAGGTGCCATCCGTTCGGCACTAGGATCTCTGGTGATTTTGATCACGACGAGTACGACTCCCTCAACCCCGTTCTCTTGAACGCTTCCGCTTAGCGATCTACAAGGGTATGTAGATGCACTCAGCTCTCTCTCGTTGCTAGTCTCTCCATAGATATATCTTGGTGACTCGTAGGAAAATTTTGAATTTCTGCTATGTTCCCCAACATGGCCTTCATTTAAAACAATGTCGAATAGTTTCACAGCTCACGCCACCTTGAGCACCATGGCGTAATGGTGTGTCTGAACGTTGTAACAACACTTTATTGGATATGGTGCAATTTATGATGTCTCATACCGATTTACCACTATCGTTTAGGGGTTATGCATAAGAGACAGTTACATTCACTTTAAACGGGGCACCATCAAAATCCGTTGAGACGACGCCTTATGAACTGTGGTTTGGCAAGAAACCAAAGTTATCGTTTCTTAAAGTTTGGGGCTGCAATGCTTGTGTGAAAAAGCTTCAATCTGATAAGCTCGAACCCAAATCGGAGAAGTGTGTCTTCATAGGATACCCAAAGGAAACTGTTGGGTACACCTTCTATCATAGATCTGAAGGCCAAAATTTTGTTGCTAAGAATGGATCCTTTCTAGAGAAGGAGTTTCTCTCGAAAGAAGTGAGTGGGAGGAAAGTAGAACTTGATGAGGTAATTGTACCTTCTCCATTACTGGAAAGTAGTTCATCACAAAAATCAGTTCCAGTGATTCCTACATCAATAAGTGATGAAGCTAATAATGATGATCATGAAACTTCAGATTAAGTTACTACCGAACCTCATAGGTCTTCCAGAGTAAGATACGCACCAGAGTGGTACGGTAATCCTATTCTAGAATTCATGTTACTAGACCATGATGAACCTATGAACTATGAGGAAGCGATGATGAGCCCAGATTCCGTGAAATGGCTTGAGGCCATGAAATCTGAGATGGGATTCATGTATGAGAACAAAGTATGGACTTTGGTGGACTTGCACTATGATCGGCAAGCCATATAAAATAAATGGATCTTCAAGAGGACACTGATAGTAGTGTTACTATTTACAAAGCTCGACTAGTCGCAAAAGGGTTTTTCGACAAGTTCAAGGTGTTGACTACAATGAGATTTTCTCAACTGTACCGATGCTTAAGTCTGTCTGAATCATGTTGGCAATTGCCGCATTTTATGATTATGAAATTTGGCAGACGGATGTCAAAACTACATTCCTGAATGGATTCCTGGAAGAAGTGTTGTATATGATGCAACCAGAAGGTTTGTCAATTCAAAGGGTGCTAACAAAATGTGCAAGCCCCAGCGATCCATCAATGGACTGGTGCAAGCATCTTGGAGTTGGAATATACGCTTTGATGAGTGGATCATAGCATATGGTTTTATACAGAGTTGTGATGAAGATTGTATTTACAAGAAAGTGAGTGGGAGCTCTATAGCATTTCTAATACTATATGTGGATGACATATTGTTGATTGGAAATGATATAGAATTTCTGGATAGCATAAAGGGACACTTGAATAAAGAGTTTTTCAATGAAAGACCTCGGTGAAGCTGCTTACATATTGGGCATCAAGATCTATAGAGATAGGTCAAGATGCCTGATAAGATTTTTTCAATGAGTAAATACCTTGACAAGTTTTTGAAAGAGTTCAAAATGGATCAGTCAATGAAGAAGTTCTTGTCTGTATTACAAGGTGTAAAGTTGAGTAAGACTCAAAGCCCGACCATGGCAGAAGATAGAAAGAGAATAAAAGTCATTCCCTATGCCACAGTCATAGGTTCTATAAAGTATGCTATGCTATGTACCAAACCTATTGTGTACCTTGCCATGAGTTTGGAAAGGGGGTACAATAGTGATCTAATAGTAGATCACTAGACAGCGGTCAAAATTATCCTTAGTGAGGAATAAGGAAATGTTTCTTAGTGATATGGGTGATAAAGAGTTCGTCGTAAAGAGTTACGTCGATGCAAGCTTTTACACCGATCCAGATGACTCTAAAGTTTCAATCTGGATGCATATTGAAAGTGGGAACAATTAGCTAGAGTACCTCTATGTAGAGCATTGTAGACATAGAATATTTGGAAAATACATACGGCTCTGAATGTGACATACCCGTTGACTAAACTTCTCTCATAAGCAAAACATGATCACACCTTAGTACTCTTTGGGTGTTAATCACATAGCGATGTGAACTTGATTATTGACACTAGTAAACCCTTTGGGTGTTTGTCACATGATGATGTGAACTATGGGTGTTAATCACATACAGATGTGAATATTGGTGTTAAATCACATGGTGATGTGAAGTAGATTTTTGACTCTACTGCAAGTGGGAGACTGAAGGAAATATGCTCCAGAGGCAATAATAAAGTTATTATTTATTTCCTTAATTCATGATAAATGTTTATTATTCATGCCAGAATTGTATTAACTAGAAACTTAGTACATGTGTGAATACATAGACAAAAACATATAGTCCCTAGTATGCCTCTATTTGACTAGCTCGTTAATCAAAGATGGTTATGTTTCCTAACCATAGACATGTGTTGTCATTTGATGAACGGGACCACATCATTAGGAGAATGATGTGATGGACATGACCCATCCATTAGCTTAGCATTATGATCGTGTCAGTTTCATTGCTACTGCTTTCTTCATGACTTATACAAGTTCCTCAAACTATGAGATTATGCAACTCCCGAATACCGAAGGAACACTTTGTGTGCTACCAGACGTCACAACGTACATGGGTGATTATAAAGTTGCTCTACGGGTGTCTCCGAAGGTGTTTGTTGGGTTGGCATAGATCAAGATTAGGATTTGTCACTCCGTGTTTCGAAGAGGTATCTCTGGGCCCTCTCAGTAGTGCTCATCACTATAAGCCTTGAAGGCAATGTGACTAATGAGTTAGTTGCGAGATGAAGTATTACAGAACGATTAAAGAGACTTGTCGGTAACGAGATTGCACTAGGTATGCTTATACCAACGATCGAATCTCGCGCAAGTAACATACCGATGACAAAGGGAACAACGTATGTTGTTATACGGTTCGACCAATAAAGATCTTCGTAGAATATGTAGGGGCCAATATGGGCATCTAGGTTCCGCTATTGGTTATTGACCGAAGAGGTGTCTCGGTCATGTCTACATAGTACTCAAACCTGTAGGGTTCGCATGCTTAACGTTCATTGACGATATAGTATTATATGAGTTATGTATGTTGATAGCCGAATAATTTTCGGAGTCCCGGATATCATCACGGACATGACAAGGCACTCCAAAATGGTCCGAAGATAAAGATTTATATATGGGATAATAGTGTTTGGTCTCCGGAAGGGTTCCATAATTCACCGCAAGGGGTTCCAAATGTTTCCCGAAATGTTTGGGCACGAGAACACTTTATTTGGGCCAAAAGGGAAAGCCCACAAGTTTTTTTGGAAAGCGCAAAAGGAAGTTTTGCGGAGTCCAAGGGCCAGATGTCGGGAACCCTGGCGTCTGGCCCTGGAGTCCGAGAAGGACTCTTGCCTTTCGGGTGAAACCGACTTTGTGGAGGCTTTTTCTCCAAGTTTCGACCCCAAGGCTCAACATATAAATAGAGGGGAAGGGCTAGCACAAAAGACATATCAAGAAACACCAAGCCGTGTGCCGGCAACCCCGTCCCCTCTAGTTTATCCTCCGTCATAGTTTCTGTAGTGCTTAGGCGAAGGCCTGCGGAAATTGTTCTTCACCAACACAATCATCAAACCTTCGTGCTGCGAGAACTCATCTACTACTTCGCCCGTCTTGCTGGATCAAGAAGGCGAGGACGTCATCCAGCTGAACGTGTGCGACTACATCAACCGCGTTGATAAAGCTTACTCTTTGCGATCTTCAAGGGTATGAAGATACACTCCCCCTCTCGCTGCTATGCATCTCCTTGATAGATCTTGTGTGATCATAGGAAATTTTGAAATTACTACATTCCCCAACAATAAACATCGTAGTTTGGGCCGATTCTAGCCCGTTTCTTGGACAATTACTTAGTTTTGGGGGTCTCGGAGTGAATTCCTCGATTTACGAACCCCGGGTTGCGTTTACGTGTCGGTCATCAACACTCACAGTTTTGGCCAGTTCTGACGCGTTTCGTGGACTATTACTCACTGTTTTGGGGTCCCGAAGTGATTTCCATAATTGTTGAACCCCAAGGTGCGCTTACGTGTCGGCCATCAACACTCACAGTTTTGGAAGATTCTGGCCCGTTTCGTGGACACTCACTGTTTTGGCGTCCCGGAGTGAGTTCCACAGTTAACGAACTGCGAGGTGCGTTTACGTGTCAGTCATCAACACTCACAGTTTTGGCCGATTCTGGCCCATTTCACAGACTATTACTCACCGTTTTGGGTCCGCAAAGTGATCTCCATCGTTGTTGAACCCCATGGTACGCTTACGTGTCGATCATCAACAAGCACAGTTTGGGCCGATTTTAGCCAGTTTCTTGTACTATTACTTAGTTTTGGGGGTCTAGGAGAGATTTTCATGATTGACGAACTCCAGGGTGCGATTACGTGTCGGCCATCAACACTCACAATTTTTTCCAATTCTAGTCCGTTTCATGCACTATTACACACCGTTTTGGCGTCCCAGGGTGAGTTCCACGATTGACAATCCCGTGGTGCATTTGCGTGTCTGTCATCAACACTCACAGTTTTGGACAATTCTGACGCGATTCGTGGACTATTACTCACCATTTAGAGGTCCCGAAGTGATTTCCATAGTTGTTGATCACCAAGGTGTGTTTACGTGTCGGTCATCAACACTCACAATTTTGGTCGATTCTGGCCCGTTTCATGGACTATTACTCACTGTTTTGGAGCCCTGGAGTGATTTCCACGATTAATGAATCGTGGGGCGCGTTTACATGTCGGTCATCAACACTCGGTGGTTTTTGTCGATCGTCACGTGTTTCATGGACTATTACTCACTGTTTTGGGGTCCCAAAGCGATTTCCATGGTTGTTGAACCCCAAGGTGCGCTTAAGTGTAGGTCATCAACAATCGCAGTTTGGGTCGATTCTGGCCCGTTTCTTAGACTATTACTTAGTTTTGGGGCTCCTGAAGTGATTTCCACGATTTACGACCCCCGAGGTGCGTTTACGTGTCGGTCATCAACACTCGCAGTTTTGGCTGATTTTGGCCCGTTTCGTGGACTATTACTCACCGTTTTGGGGCCCCAAAGCGATTTCCAAGGTTGTTGAACCCCAAGGTGCGCTTACATTTCGATCATCGATAATCGTAGTTTGGCCAGTTTCTTGCACGATTACTTAGTTTTGGGGGTCCCGGAGTGATTTCCACGATTGATGAACTCCGGGGTGCGTTCACGTGTCGGTCATCAACACTAACAATTTTGGCCGATTCTGGTCCGTTTTGTGTACTATTACTCACTGTTTTGGCGTCCCAGAGCGACTTCCATGATTGACAATCCCCAGGGTGCGTTTACGTGTCCGTCGTCAATACTCGCAGTTTTGGCCAATTTTGACGCGTTTCATGGACTATTACTCACCATCACTACTAGGGAAAAGCCTAGCAGCAGAGCGGGTTTTAAGCCTATCAGTAGCGCCGGGCTACGCGCTACTAATAAGGCGCTACAGCTAACGTGTAGCAGTAGCGCCTGCCATCCCACGCTACTGCTATATATGGATAGCTGCAACGCGCTTCTGTGGACAAAGCTACTGATATTATCTGCAGCGCTTTTTGTAGGGCAGCGCTACTGGTAAGGCGGCGCTACTGCTAACTTTTGCCTATCGCTACTACTAGTTTTATTAGTTTTTTTCCTGCATATTTGTTTTGTATTTGAATAGGCTTTATACAAATGTAATCATAGCATATACATACAACTAGTCTCATCAAATCATGTCATCATCATAATCATCATCCAACACAAAGTGGTCTCTCATCATCATCTTGAAAATAGCAATACAAGTCTCGATTACTTGCAAATACATTCTCATTCATCTAAACAATGATATACGCGAGAAGAGCTATCACTTTGAGTGAGAGCGGAACTATGCAGTACATGAGTTCGTATCCCTCTCTCGCATTAGCGTGAACCTAAACTAACTACTGCCTGTCGCTCGAAAATCGGAAACCGGTACACGTGGGCCTGACACTCCAGCCACTCGTCGTATATATACTCCTGGCGTAGCACTTCTTCGCCATCGATGATCTATGCACCGGCATCGTCACATGAGTCGATGATATGCAACATATATAGTTGAGCAATAGAAAGAGGCATACTTGGCAAAAATAGAAACAACATATCATAAGCATAAATAACAAAGTTCATCGTACCCAAAATGCCCTAACTAGAGGGATCTTCGCTAGTCGAGGAGGAGGACGGTTTAATCACATCACAAATAAAGTTTCACCGCGCATAACTCAAAGTTTTGTCATACAGAAAGTATGGACTAAACGGACACATTGTCATATATCGACAATCACTCCAACATGTCGTGCCATCCATCGAGGTCAAGGAGATAATCCCCGAGCTTAGTGAAAGGCTTCATGTCGAGACGCTGAGAGGCTACCCATGTTCGGACTTCTCCCCGCGACATTTGTCCTTCTTCGTAGAACATCCCTGTTTTTTCGACGACCTTCTTCATGATGATTTGGGTAAGTTCGCGCTGGATGTGATAGAACTCAGCCCGAAGTCGATGATCCACGATATCTCCTATGTTCTTTGCCCATTGCAGAATATGGGCATCGCCGGATCTAGGTGACATGCGAAGGTTCTGGTGATCCCGTCTGTAGTCCAGCATGTGGTGTAGTACATAGAATCCATCATTAAGAGAATCACTCGGTTGCTGGATGCAGCAGAAGTCGGTCTTATGGCTGAAGGTGACCCTGCTACCCCTTTTCTTCTTGTCCCTAACCTCTCCACCCAGTGATTGGTAGTAAAACATAGCACTGTCGAGAACATCCTTGATGTGGGTGTAATCCTTTTTGTGAATGTTCTTCGACGAGTCCAAGTAATGAGCGTGGGAGTATCGGGGGTAGAGGATGATGAGGATGGCGCGCCCGCCGCTGCGCAAAATAAGTACACCTCAAATTAATTAGCCTCCACCGTGAAAATGAATGATTGGAATCGAAGGAAGGATATCCGCGCGGATGACTTACACGGGATGATAAGTCACAAGAATCGCCTCCTTGTCCTTATTGGAGAGCATGAAACTAACGATGTATTCCCTAGCATATTCACGGTGCTTTGTGCAGACTCCCAAGAAGGCCTCGTGCATGTAGTATGGGTCAGCGACACAGATATAAGGTATCAGCTCAAACCCAATGATGTAGTTCATGTTCAAGGCATAAAGGCGGACAAACGTAAAATCCATCTTATTCACGTGAAACATGTCGAATATGTAATCGAACTAAAGGAACAACTTATCCGCGGGGAAGCAGTCGACGTATGACAATTCCCGTGGAACTTTAACCACATAGAGTGGGTATCCTGGATCTTTCGAGGCGATGAGGCCTTTCTCTATCCGTAGCACATCGTCATGAAGTCTCCTTAGATAGTCGTATCTGGCCCCTAGCACTCTTGCAGGTAGGATTGGTTGACTGAGGATATGCCATTTATCCGCATCAGGGATATCTATACGGTCCTGAAGCTGAGGCTGCTGACGCGGATGGATCATAGAATCAGCTTTTTTGCCTTTCCTCACTCTCTTCCTAAACTTCTTTACTACCAGAAGGTCGTCCATAATACGTTCAGCCTTCGGAGACGGCAATTCAGGCACCGACTCATGACGCTCAAACCCTGAGTAGGCGGCAGTATAGACATACTGTTGAGTGCCATCGTCATCCTCATCCTCATCCATGGCGACGTCATTGGCGACTAATGGAGCCTCCTCCTTACCCCGTCCGCTATCACCCAACCCGACACCCGACGCTAATTGGCTAGGTGGGGTGTTGATGTTCATACCGTGCTGAGGCTGCGTGCTCGTGGGTGTGCTCCCGGCCGCCTCCAGACGAAGCAGACTCTTTGGCCACAACAGGACCCACCCATTGCAACAATCACCAAGCCGCTGGTTTGAGTCTCAGCACCGGTCTCAGTCTCAGCACCGTTCTGCGTGTTGGTCTCAGTCCCCGATGCCACTGGTGGGCCCAGCAACAACATCGGTTGATCGTCGGCAAAGCTCAAAAATTCATTTGCCGCCCGGTAGACGTCGACGCAATCACCAGAACCCTGTCCTTCATCGTTGCTAGCCATGTTTCCTATGATTAAATCTAGTCAATTAATTCTAGACCGAATAAAATGAATAATGACATAAAAAATGCCTATTGTTTTGCAGGAACGTTGACTCCTTCCTGGTGCGGCAAATCTCGGGCACTCGATATGTCCTAGTTTGTAGCACAAGTCATTCCGAAATTCACAGAAAATTTCGGCATGACCTTTGCTAGAAAGTGGACAAATCGAGAACCTGAAATTTGCCGGAACAGAAATGAATCAATATGCTGGCAAAACATAGGCCACTCAGCTTCATTCACTGGAAATAGTGTTCAAATATCCCTCTTCGACACCGCAAGACTTGTCCAAATATACACGAGCAACCACATGTCCAAATTTCACAAGCTAATTCAAAAACAAAGTGTAGAAGAAAATTCATTTAACTACTAATAGAACAAAATTCAGTTAACTTTAGTGCTCTATAATGATGAAAGGAAAAAAATTCAGTTAACTACTAATTTCATTCATTTAGGTTATTCATTTAACTTCACCTAATTAACCTACTGTACCACTACTACTAGCAGCACTACTAACCTAATTAACCTAGCAAAACTCTACTACCCTAACTGAAAAACATCTAATTAACATCTACCTAGTACCACTACTGCCCTAACTTAATTAACATCTACTAGTATCACTATATACTATACAAGCAGCATCTACCCTAACTAAACCCTACTGCCCTAACTAACTTTTGTTGTAAACCAAAATTTTTGCTCTAAACTAATTTTTACTCTAACATCTACTACTTAACACCCTTTGCTCTAAACTAAATTTTTTGCTATAAAAAAACTTTTGCTCTACTAATTTTTGCTCTAAAATGCAGAGAGAGAGGAGTGGGGGGAGGGGTGGGGGACTTACAGAGAAGGGAGAGACGGTGGCGGGGAGGTGCTCAGCGACGGAGGCAGGGGCAGAGAGGGCGGGCTCGGGCACGGGCAACGAGGGTCCTGGGCGGGCTCGGGCGGTGGTGAGGTGGAGGGCGGCGACGGTGAGGTTGAGGGAGGCCTTGCGCGGTGACGGTGAGGTCGAGGGCGGCCTCGGGCGGCGGCGGTGAGGCTGAGGGCGGCCTCGGGTGGCGGCGGTGAGGATCACGGCGGCCTCGGGGGGAGACGGTGAGGTTGCGGGCGTCCACGCCGGCAGGAGATGGCGGCGAAGTGGGGCGACGGCGAATTGGGGAGACGGCGGTGAGGGTGAGGTATTAGGGGAAGAACTGGTGGCTGGGGGGGAAACCGTTGTTTAAGTGAAAACTTAACGGTAGCGCGTTTCTGAAAACGCGCTATAGCTAAGTTAGCTACAACGTGTTTCCTGAAACTCACTACTGCTATTCCTTTCTCCTTGTTTTCCTTTTTTCATTTATTTTTCTTTTTTCCCTACTCCTTTTTCTATTTCTTTCATTTTCATTTACTTTTCTACTTGTTTTTCATTTTACTTTATTATCGTTAGCAGTAGCGCCTTACAAATAAACGCGCTGCTACAACAAAGTTAGCGGTAGCGCTGTTTACAAAAGAGCGCTACTACTATGTGTAGCCGATCGGCTCAGCGGTGGGAATTTTTGTAGTAACGCTTTTACGTCTGGACGCGCTACTGCTATTTGTGTATCTGCAGCACGGTTTTCTAGAGCGCGCTACTGCTATCTAGCAGCAGCGCCCGTTTTTAATACGCGCTACTGCTAAAGTTCTGTGTATAGGCTTTTCCCTTGTAGTGCATTTTAGGGTCCCGAAGCGATTTCCATAGTTGTTGAACCCCAAGGTGTGTTTACGTGTCAGTCATGAGCACTCACAGTTTTGGCCAATTATGTCCCGTTTCGTGGACTATTATTCACTGTTTTGGGGTCCCAGTGTGATTTCCACGATTAACGAAACCCAGAGTGTGTTTACGTGTCGGTCATCAGCACTCACAGTTTTGGTCGGTTCTGTCTAGTTTCGTAGACTATTAATCACTGTTTTGGGGTCCCAAAGCGATTTCCGTGGTTGTTGAACCCCAAGGTGCGCTTAAGTGTAGGTCATCAACAATCGTAGTTTGGGACGATTCTGGCCCATTTCTTGGACTATCACTTAGTTTTGGGGGTCCCCGAGTGATTTTTCCACAGTTTTGGCCAATTCTGACGTGTTTCGTGGACTATTACTCACCGTTTTGGGGTCCCGAAGTGATTTCCATAGTTGTTGAACCCCAAGGTGCGCTTACGTGTCGGTCATCATCACTCGCAGTTTTGGCTGATTCTGGCCCGTTTCATGGACTATTACTCACTATTTTGGGGTCCCAGTGTGATTTCCATGATTAACAAACACCGGGGTGCATTTACGTGCCGGTCATCAACACTCGCGGTTTTTGTTGATTCTGATGCATTTCGTGGACTATTACTCACCGTTTTGGGGTCCCAAAGCGATTTCCATGGTTGTTGAAGCCCAAGGTGTGCTTAAGTGTAGGTCATCAACAACCGCACTTTGGGTCGAATCTGGCCCATTTCTTAGACTATTACTTAGTTTTGGGGGACCCGGAGTGATTTCCATGATTTACAACCCCCCGAGGTGTGTTTACGTGTCGGTCATCAACACTCGTGGTTTTGGCCGATTCTGGCCCGTTTCATGGACTAATACTCACCGTTTTGGGGCACCAAAACAATCTCCATGGTTGTTGAACCCTTAGGTGTGCTTACGTATCGATCATCGACAATCGCAGTTTGGGCCGATTTTGGCCCGTTTCTTGCACTATCACTTATTTTAGGGGGTCCCGGAGTGATTTCCATGATTGACGAACTCCGGGGTGCGTTTACTTGTCGGTCATCAACACTCACATTTTTTGTCGTATTTGGTCTGTTTCGTCCACTATTACTCACCGTTTTGGCGTCCTAGAGCGACTTCCACGATTAACAATCCCCATGATGTGTTTACATGTCCGTCGTCAACACTCACAATTTTGGCCAATTCTGACGCATTTCCTGGACTATTACTCACAACTTTTTGGGTCCCTAAGTGATTTCCATAGTTGTTTAACCCCAAGGTGCGTTTATGTGTCGGTCATGAGCACTCACGGTTTTGGCCGATTCTGGCCCGTTTCATGGACTATTACTCACTGTTTTGGGGTCCCAGTGTGATTTCCACGATTAACAAACCCCGGGGTGCGTTTATGTGTCGGTCATCAACACTCACAATTTTGGGGTCCAAAAGCGATTTCCATGGTTGTTGAACCCCAAGGTGCGTTTAAGTGTAGGTCATCAACAATCGCAGTTTGGGCCGATTCTGGCACGTTCTTGGACTATCACTTAGTTTTGGGGGTCCCCGAGTGAATTCCACGATTAATGAACCCCGAGGTGCGTTTACGTGTCGGTCATCAACAATCACAGTTTTGGCCAATTCTGACGTTTTTCGTGGACTATTACTCACCGTTTTGGGGTCCCGAAGTGATTTCCATAGTTGTTGAACCCCAAGGTGCGCTGACGTGTCGGTCATCATCACTCACAGTTTTGGCCGATTCTGGCCCGTTTCATGGAGTATTACTCAGTGTTTTGGGGTCCTAGAGTGATTTCCACGGTTAACGAACCCTGGGGTGCGTTTACGTGTCGGTCATCAACAGTCGCGGTTTTTGTTGATTCTGACGCATTTCGTGGACTATTAATCACCGTTTTGGGGTCCCAAAGCAATTTCCATGGATGTTGAATCCCAAGGTGCGCTTAAGTGTAGGTCATCAACAATCGCAGTTTCGGTCGAATCTGGCCCGTTTCTTAGACTATTACTTAGTTTTGGGGGCCGCGGAGTGATTTCCACGATTTACGACCCCCGAGGTGCGTTTACGTGTCGGTCATCAACACTCGTGGTTTTGGCCGATTCTGGCCTGTTTCATGGACTATTACTCACCGTTTTGGGGCCCCAAAGCGATCTCCATGGTTGTTGAACCCCAAGGTGCGCTTACGTGTCGATTATCAACAATCGCAATTTGGGCCAATTTTGGTCCGTTTCTTGCAATATTACTTATTTTAGGGGATCCCACAGTGATTTCCATGATTGGCAAACTCCGGGGTGCGTTTACCTGTCGGTCATCAACACTCACAATTTTGGTCGTATATGGTCCGTTTCGTGCACTATTACTCACCGTTTTGGCGTCCTAGGGCGGCTTCCACGTTTGACAATCCCCATGGTGCGTTTACGTGTCCGTCGTCAACACTCACAGTTTTGGCCAATTCTTATGCGTTTCCTGGACTATTACTCACCATTTTAGGGTCCTGAAGCGATTTCCATAGCTGTTGACCCCTAATGTGCGTTTACGTGTCGGTCGTGAGCACTCACAATTTTGGCCGATTCTGGCCCATTTCGTGGACTATTACTCACTGTTTTGGGGTCCCAGTGTGATTTCCACGATTAACGAATCCCGGGGTGCGTTTACATGTCGGTCGTCAACAATCGCGGTTTTTGTCGATTCTGACGCGTTTTGTGAACTATTACTCACCGTTTTGGGTTCCCAAAGCGATTTCCATGGTTGTTGAACCCCAAGGTGCACTTAAGTGTAGGTCATTAACAATCACTGTCGGGGTCGATTCTGGCCCGTTTCTTAGACTATTACTCAGTTTTGGGTGTACCGGAGTGATTCCCACGATTTACGAACCCCGGGGTGCGTTTACGTGTCGGTCATCAACACTCACAGTTTTGGCCGATTCTGGCCCGTTTCGTGGACTATTACTCACCGTTTTGGGGCGCCAAAGCAATTTCCATGGTTGTTGAACCCCAAGGTGCGCTTACGTCGCGATCATCGACAATCGTAGTTTGGGCCGATTTTGGCCCGTTTCTTGCATGATTACTTAGTTTTGGGGGTCCTGGAGTGATTTCCACGATTGACGAACTCTCTTGTGCGTTTACGAGTCAGTCATCAAGACTTACAATTTTGGCGATTCTAGTTCGTTTCGTGCACTATTACTCACTATTTTGGCGTCCCAGAGCGACTTCCATGATTAACAATCCCCAGGGTGCGTTTACATGTCCGTCATCAACACTCACAGTTTTGGCCAATTCTGACGCGTATCATGGACTATTACTCACCATTTTAGGGTCCCGAAGCTATTTCCATAGTTGTTGAACCCCAATATGCGTTTACGTGTCGGTCATGAGCACTCACATTTTTGGTCGATTCTGTCCCGTTTCATGGACTATTACTCACAGTTCTGGGGTCCCAGTGTGATTTCCACGATTAACGAAACCCGGGGTGCGTTTACGTGTCGGTCATCAACACTCGCAGTTTCGTGGACTATTACTCACTGTTTTGGGGTCCCGGAGTGATTTCCGCGATTAACGAACTGGGGTGCGTTTACGTGTCGGTCATCAACACTCATAGTTATGGCCAATTCTATCCCGTTTCGTAGAATATTACTCACTGTTTTAGGGTCCCGGAGTGATTTCCACGATTAACATACCCCGGGATGCGTTTACGTGTCGGTCATCAACACTCACAGTTTTGGCCGATTTTGTCCAGTTTCGTAGACTATTAATCACTGTTTTGGGGTCCCAAAGCGATTTGCATGGTTGTTGAACCCCAAGGTGCGCTTAAGTGTAGGTCATCAACAATCGCAGTGCGGGCCGATTCTGGCCCGTTTCTTGGACTATCACTTAGTTTTGGGGGTCCCCGAGTGATTTCCATGATTTATGAACCCCGGGTGCATTTACATGTCGGTCATCAACAATCATAGTTTTGGCCAATTCTGCGTGTTTCGTGGACTATTACTCAGCATTTTGGGGTCCCGGAGTGATTTCCATAGTTGTTGAACCCCAAGGTGCGCTTACGTGTCAGTCATCGTCACTCGCAGTGTTGGTTGATTGTGGCCCATTTCGTGGACTATTACTCACTGTTTTGGGGTCCCAGTGTGATTTCCACGATTAACGAACCCTGGGGTGCGTTTCCGTGTCAGTCATCAAGACTCACGGTTTTTGTTGAGTCTGACGCATTTCGTGGACTATTACTCACCGTTTTGGGGTCACAAAGCGATTTCCATGGTTGTTGAAGCCCAAGGTGCGCTTAAGTGAAGGTCATCAACAATCGCAGTTTGGGTTGAATTTGGCCCGTTTCTTAGACTATTACTTAGTTTTGGGGGCCCCGGAGTGATTTCCACGATTTACGACCCCCGAGGTGCGTTTACGTGTCGGTCATCAACAGTCGTGGTTTTGGCCGATTCTGGATCGTTTCATGGACTATTACTCACTGTTTTGGGGCCCCAAACCGATCTCCATGGTTGTTGAACCCCAAGGTCGTGGACTATTACTCACAGTTTGCGCCAATTTTGGCCCATTTCTTGCACTATTACTTATTTTTGGGGGTCCCGGAGTGATTTCCATGATTGACGAACTCCGGGGTGCGTTTACGTGTCGGTCATCAACACTCACAATTTTGGTCGTATTTGGTCCGTTTCGTGCACTATTACTCACAGTTTTGGCGTCCCAGAGCGACTTCCACGATTGACAATCCGCAGGGTGCGTTTACGTGCCCGTCGTCAACACTCATAGTTTTGGCCAATTCTTACGTGTTTCCTGGACTATTACTCACCATTTTTGGGTCCCGAACCGATTTCCATAGTTGTTGAACCCCAAGGTGCGTTTACATGTCGGTCAGGAGCACTCACAGTTCTGGCCGATTCTGGCCCGTTTCGTGGACTATTACTCACTGTTTTGGGGTCCCAATGTGATTTCCACGATTAACGAACCCCGGGATGCGTTTACGTGGCGGTCATCAACACTCACAGTTTTTGTCGATTCTGACGCGTTTCGTGGACTATTACTCACCATTTTGGGGTCCGAAAGCGATTTCCATGGTTGTTGAACCCCAAGGTGCGCTTAGCTGTCGGTCATTAACAATCGCAGTCTGGTTCAATTCTGGCCCGTTTCTTAGACTATTACTCAGTTTTGGAGGTCCCAGAGTGATTTCCACGATTTACGAACCTCGGGGTGCGTTTACGTGTCGGTCATCAACACTCACAGTTTTGGCCAATTATGGCCCGTTTCATGGACTATTACTCACCATTTGTGGGCCCCAAAGCGATTTCCATGGTTGTTGAACCCCAAGGTGTGCATATGTGTCGACCATCGACAATGGCAGTTTGGGACGATTTTGGCCCGTTTCTTCCACTATTACTTATTTTCGGGGGTCCCGGAGTGATTTCCACGATTGACAAACTCCGGGGTGCTTTTACGTGTCGGTCATCAACACTCACGATTTTGACCGGTTCTGGTCCATTTCATGCACAATTACTCACCGTTTTGGCGTCCCAGGGCGACTTCCATGATTGACAATCCCCAGGGTGCGTTTACGTGTCCGTCATTAACACTCACAGTTTTGGCCAATTCTGACGCGTTTCATGGACTATTACTCACCATTTTGGGGTCCCGGAGTGATTTCCGTAGATGTTGAACCCCAAGGTGCGTTTACATGTCGGTCATGAACACTCACAGTTTTGGCCGATTCTGGCCCGTTTCACGGACTATTGCTAACTGTTTTGGGGTCTAGTGTGATTTCCACGATTAACATACCCCGGGTGCGTTTACGTGTCGGTCATCAACACTCACGGTTTTTGTCAATTCTGACGTGTTTCGTGGACTATTACTCACCGTTTTGGGGTCGCAAAGCGATTTCCATGGTTGTTGAACCCCAAGGTGCGCTTAAGTGTAGGTCTTTAATAATCGCAGCCGGGGTCGATTCTGGCCCGTTTCTTAGACTATTACTCAGTTTTGGGGGTCCCGGCGTGATTTCCACGATTTACGAACCCCAGGTGCGTTTACGTGTCGGTCATCAACACTCATAGTTTTGGCCAATTCTGGCCTGTTTCGTGGACTATTACTCACTGTTTTGGGGGCCCAAAGTGATTTCCATTGTTGTTCAACCCCAAGGTGCTCTTATGTGTCGATCGTCGACAATCGCAGTTTGGGCCGATTTTGGCCCGTTTCTTGCATGATTACTTAGTTTTGGGGGTCCCAGAGTGATTTCCACGATTGACGAACTCCGGGGTGCGTTTACGTGTCAGTCATCAAGACTTACAGATTTGGCCGATTCTGGTCCGTTTCGTGCACTATTACTCAATGTTTTGGCGTCCTAGAGCAACTTCCATGATTGACAATCCCCACGGTGTGTTTACGTGTCCGTCATCAACACTCACAGTTTTGGCCAATTCTGACGCGTTCCATGGACTATTACTCCCCATTTTAGGGTCCCAAAGCGATTTCCATAGTTGTTGAACCCCAATGTGCGTTTACGTGTCATTCATGAGCACTCACAGTTTTTGCCGATTCTGTCCCGTTTCATGGACTATTACTCACTATTCTGGGGTCCTAGTGTGATTTCCACGATTAACGAACCCCGGGTGCGTTTACATGTCGGTCATCAACACTTGCGGTTTTTATTGACTCTGATGCATTTCGTGGACTATTACTCACCATTTTGGGGTCCCGAAGTGATTTCCATAGTTGTTGAACGCCAAGGTGCGCTTACGTGTCAGTCATCATCACTCATAGTTTTGGCTGATTCTGGCCCGTTTCGTGGACTATTACTCACTGTTTTGGGGTCCTAGTGTGATTTCCACGATTAACGAACCCCGTGGTGTGTTTACATGTCGGTCATCAACACTCGCGGTTTTTGTTGATTTTGACGCATTTGGTGGACTATTACTCACCGTTTTGGTGTCCCAAAGCGATTTCCATGGTTGTTGAAGGCCAAGGTGCGCTTAAGTGTAGGTCATCAACAATCGCAGTTTGGGTCGAATCTGGCCCGTCTCTTAGAATATTACTTAGTTTTGGGGGGGCGCAGTGATTTCCACGATTTACGACCCCCAAGGTGCGTTTACATGTCGATCATCAACACTCGTGGTTTTTGCCGATTCTGGCCCGTTTCATGGACTATTACTTGCCGTTTTGGGGCCCCAAAGAAATTTCCATGGTTGTTGAACCCCAAGGTGCGCTTACGTGTCGATCCTCGACAATCGTAGCTTGGGCCAATTTTGGCCCGTTTCTTGCACGATTACTTAGTTTTGGCGGTCCTGAAGTGATTTCACGATTGACGAACTCCGGGGTGCGTTTACGCATCGGTCATCAACACTTACAATTTTGGCCGATTCTAGTCCGATTCATGCACTATTAACCACTGTTTTGGCGTCCCAGAGCGACTTCCATGATTGACAATCCCCAGGATGCGTTTATGTGTTCATCATCAACACTCAAAGTTTTGGCAAATTCTGACGTGTTTCATGGAGTATTGCTCACCATTTTGGGGTCCCGAAGCGATTTCCATAGTTGTTGAACCCCAATGTGCGTTTACGTGTCGGTCATGAGCACTCAAAGTTTTGGCCGATTCTGTCCCGTTTTGTGGACTATTATTCACTGTTTTGGGGTCCCGGAGTGATTTACACGATTAACGTACCCTGGGGTGCGTTTGTGTGTCGGTCAACTCACAGTTTTGGCCGATTATGTCCAGTTTCGTAGACTATTAATCACTGTTTTGGGGTCCCAAAGCGATTTCCATGGTTGTTGAACCCCAAGGTGCGCTTAAGTGTAGGTCATCAACAATCGTAGTTTGGGCCGATTCTGGCCCATTTCTTGGACTATCACTTAGTTTTGCGGGTCCCCGAGTGATTTCCATGATTTATGAACCCCGGGGTGCGTTTACGTGTCAGTCATCAACAGTCAGAGTTTTGGCCAATTCTGACGTGTTTCGTGGACTAGTACTCACTGTTTTGGGGTCCCAGTGTGATTTCCACGATTAACGAACCCCGGGTGCATTTACGTGTCGGTCATCAACACTTGCGGTTTTTGTTGACTCTGACGCATTTCGTGGACTATTACTCACCGTTTTGGGGTCCCAAAGCGATTTCCATGGTTGTTGAAGCCCAAGGTGCGCTTAAGTGTAGGTCATCAACAATCGTAGTTTGGGTCGAATCTAGCCCGTTTCTTAGACTATTACTTAGTTTTGGGGGGCCCGGAGTGATTTCCATGATTTACGACCCCTGAGGTGTGTTTACATGTCGGTCATCAACACTCGTGGTTTTGGCTGATTCTGGCCCGTTTCGTGGACTATTACTCACCGTTTTAGGGCCCCAAAGCGATCTCCATGGTTGTTGAACCCCAAGATCTGCTTACGTCTCAATCATCGACAATCACACTTTGGGCCAATTTTGGCCTGTTTCTTGCACTATTACTTATTTTTGGGGGTCCCGGAGTGATTTCCACGATTGACGAACTCCGTGGTGCATTTACGTGCCGGTCATCTGCACTCACAATTTTGGCCCTATCAGGTCCGTTTCGTGCACTATTACTCATTGTTTTGGCGTCCCAGAGCAACATCCACGATTGACAATCCCCAGGGTGCGTTTATGTGTCCGTTGTCAACACTCACAGTTTTGGCCAATTCTGACGTGTTTCATGGACTATTACTCACCATTTTGGGGTCCCAAAGCGATTTCCGTAGTTGTTGAACCCGAAGGTGCGTTTCCAGGTCGGTCATGAGCACTCACAGTTCTGGCCGATTCTGGCCCGTTTCGTGGACTATTACTCACTGTTTTGGGGTCCCAGTGCAATTTCCACGGTTAACAAACCCCGGGGTGTGTTTACGTGGCGGTCATCAACACCGCTGATTCTGACGCGTTTCGTGGAATATTACTCACCTTTTTGGGCCAACAAAGCGAATTCCATGGTTGTTGAACCCCAAGGTGTGCTTACATGTCGATCATCGACAATCGTAGTTTGGGACGATTTTACCCCGTTTCTTGCAATATAACTTATTTTTGGGGGTCCAGTGATTTCCATGATTGACGAACTCCAGGGTGCGTTTACGTGTCGGCCATCAACACTCACAATTTTGGCCGATTATGGTCCGTTTCGTGCACTATTACTCACCGTTTTGGCGTCCCAGAGCGACTTACATGATTGACAATCCCCAGGGTGCGTTTACATGTCCGTCGTCAACACTCATAGTTTTGGCCAATTCTGACGCGTTTCATGGACTATTACTCACCATTTTGGGGTCCCAAAACGATTTCCGTAGTTGTTGAACCCCAAGGTGCGTTTACGTGTCGGTCATGAGCACTCACAGTTTTGGCCGATTCTGGCCCGTTTCATGGACTATTACTCATTGTTTTGGGGTCCCAGTGTGATTTCCACGATTAACGAACCCCGGGGTGCGTTTACGTGTCGGTCATAAACACTCATAGTTTCGGCCGATTCTAGCCTGTTTCGTGGACTATTACTCACTGTTTTGGGGTCCCGGGGTGATTTCCATGATTAACGAACCGGGGGTGCGCTTACGTGTTGGTCATAAACACTCATAGTTTTGGTCGATTTTGTCCCGTTTCGTAGACTATTACTCACTGTTTTGGGGTCCCGGAGTGATTTCCATGGTAGTTGAACCCCAAGGTGCGCTTAAGTGTATGTCATCAGCAATCGCAGTTTGGGCCGATTCTGGCCCGTTTCTTGAACTATCACTTAGTTTTGGGGGTCCCGGAGTGATTTCCACGATTTACGAACCCAGGGTGCGTTTACGTGTTGTCATCAACACTCACAGTTTTGGCCGATTCTGGCCCGTTTCATGGACTATTACTCACCGTTTTGGGGCCCCAAATCGATTTCCATGGTTGTTGAATCCCAAGGTGCGCTTACGTGTCAATCATCGACAATCGCAATTTGGGCCGATTTTGGCCGTTTCTTGCACTATTACTTATTTTTGGGGTCCGGAGTGATTTCCACGATTGACGAACTCCGGGGTGCATTTACGTGCCGGTCATCTGCACTCACAGTTTTGGCCCTATCAGGTCCGTTTCGTGCACTATTACTCACCGTTTTGGCGTCCCAGAGCAACATCCACGATTGACAATCCCCAGGGTGCGTTTATGTGTCTGTCGTCAACACTCACAGTTTTGGCCAATTCTGACGCGTTTCATGGACTATTACTCACCATTTTGGGGTCCCAAAGCGATTTCCGTAGTTGTTGAACCCGAAGGTGCGTTTACGTGTCGCTCATGAGCACTCATAGTTTTGGCCGATTCTGGCCTGTTTCGTGGACTATTACTCACTGTTTTGGGGTCCAAGTGTGATTTCCACGATTAACAAACACCAGTGTGCGTTTACGTGTCGTTCATCAACACTCGTGGTTTTTGTCGATTGTGACACGTTTCGTGGACCACTCACTGTTTTGGGGTCCCAAAGCGATTTCCATGGTTGTTGAGCCCCAAGGTGTGCTTAAGTGTAGGTCATCAACCATCGCAGTCTGGGTCCATTCTGGCCTGTTTCTTAGACTATTACTCAGTTTTGGGGGTCCCGGAGTGATTTCCATGATTTACGAACCCCGGGGTGCGTTTACGTGTCGGTCATGAACACTCATAGTTTTGGCCAATTGTGGCCCGTTTCATGGACTATTACTCACCATTTGGGGGCCCCAAAGTGATTTCCATGGTTGTTGAACCCCATGGTGCGCTTATGTGTCGATCATCGACAATGGCAGTTTGGGCCGATTTTGGCCCATTTCTTGCATGATTACTTAGTTTTGGGGGTCCCGAAGCGATTTCCATGGTTGACGAACTCTGGGGTGCGTTTACGTGTCAGTCATTAAGACTTATAGATATGGCCGATTCTGGTCCGTTCCATGCACTATTACTCACTGTTTTGGCGTCCCAGAGCGACTTCCATGATTGACAATCCCCAGGGTGCGTTTATGTGTCCGTCGTCAACACTCACAGTTTTGGCCAATTCTGATGCGTTTCATGGACTATTACTCACCATTTTAGGGTCCCAAAGCGATTTCCATAGTTGTTGAACCCCAATGTGCGTTTACGTGTCGGTCATGAGCACTCACAGTTTTGGCCGATTCTATCCTGTTTCGTGGACTATTACTCATTGTTCTGGGCAGTGTGATTTCCACGATTAACGAAACCCGGAGTGCGTTTACGTGTCGGTCATCAACACTCGCAGTTTCGGCCGATTCTGGCCCGTTTCGTGGACTATTACTCACCATTTTGGGGTCCCGGAGTGATTTCAACGATTAACGAACTGGGGTGCATTTATGTGTCGGTCATCAACACTCATAGTTTTGGCCGATTCTGTCCAGTTTCGTAGACTATTAATCACTGTTTTGGGGACCCAAAGCGATTTCCATGGTTGTTGAACCCCAAGGTGTGCTATGTGTAGGCAAGCTTTTAAATAGCGGATAGCGGACTGGTTGCGGATTAAGGCACGTGTAGCGGAATGCGGATAGCGAGCGATATTGCGGGCGCTATGTCCACATAGCAATTTTTAAAAAACACTCATAAATTTGAGATTGTTGTGTATATTTCTAGGCCATTGGCAGAAAATATGACACTTAATTTGAGAAATCATCATTTATATAAGAATATAAACTATGATTGAACAATTTTGGCCATGCAACCATGCAAGCAAGACACATTTACCAAAATAGATTACACAATAGAACAACAAGGACTTATATAGCGGGCGATATTGCGGATAGCGGACGATATAGCGGTCTAACAAGTGATATTGCGCCCGCATCATGACAACGCGCTATTTTCTAACGCAACCTTAAACTAATAGCGGCAGGGTGATGCTACCGCTATTGCGGCCGCAATAGCGGAGGTAGTGGACGCTATTTAAAAGCTTGTGTATAGGTCATCAACAATCGCAGTTTGGGCCGGTTCTGGCCCGTTTCTTGGACTATTACTTGCCGTTTTGGGGCCCCAAAGAAATTTCCATGGTTGTTGAACCCCAAGGTGCGCTTACGTGTCGATCCTCGACAATCGTAGCTTGGGCCGATTTTGGCCCGTTTCTTGCACGATTACTTAGTTTTGGCGGTCCTGAAGTGATTTCACGATTGACGAACTCCGGGGTGCGTTTACGCATCGGTCATCAACACTTACAATTTTCGCCGATTCTAGTCCGATTCATGCACTATTAACCACTGTTTTGGCGTCCCAGAGCGACTTCCATGATTGACAATCCCCAGGATGCGTTTATGTGTTCATCATCAACACTCAAAGTTTTGGCAAATTCGGACGTGTTTCATGGAGTATTGCTCACCATTTTGGGGTCCCGAAGCGATTTCCATAGTTGTTGAACCCCAATGTGCGTTTACGTGTCGGTCATGAGCACTCAAAGTTTTGGCCGATTCTGTCCCGTTTTGTGGACTATTATTCACTGTTTTGGGGTCCCGGAGTGATTTACACGATTAACGTACCCTGGGGTGCGTTTGTGTGTCGGTCAACTCACAGTTTTGGCCGATTATGTCCAGTTTCGTAGACTATTAATCACTGTTTTGGGGTCCCAAAGCGATTTCCATGGTTGTTGAACCCCAAGGTGCGCTTAAGTGTAGGTCATCAACAATCGCAGTTTGGGCCGATTCTGGCCCATTTCTTGGACTATCACTTAGTTTTGCGGGTCCCCGAGTGATTTCCATGATTTATGAACCCCGGGGTGCGTTTACGTGTCAGTCATCAACAGTCAGAGTTTTGGCCAATTCTGACGTGTTTCGTGGACTAGTACTCACTGTTTTGGGGTCCCAGTGTGATTTCCACGATTAACGAACCCCGGGTGCATTTACGTGTCGGTCATCAACACTTGCGGTTTTTGTTGACTCTGACGCATTTTGTGGACTATTACTCACCGTTTTGGGGTCCCAAAGCGATTTCCATGGTTGTTGAAGCCCAAGGTGCGCTTAAGTGTAGGTCATCAACAATCGTAGTTTGGGTCGAATCTAGCCCGTTTCTTAGACTATTACTTAGTTTTGGGGGGCCCGGAGTGATTTCCATGATTTACGACCCCTGAGGTGTGTTTACATGTCGGTCATCAACACTCGTGGTTTTGGCTGATTCTGGCCCGTTTCGTGGACTATTACTCACCGTTTTAGGGCCCCAAAGCGATCTCCATGGTTGTTGAACCCCAAGATCTGCTTACGTCTCAATCATCGACAATCACACTTTGGGCCAATTTTGGCCTGTTTCTTGCACTATTACTTATTTTTGGGGGTCCCGGAGTGATTTCCACGATTGACGAACTCCGGGGTGCATTTACGTGCCGGTCATCTGCACTCACAATTTTGGCCCTATCAGGTCCGTTTCGTGCACTATTACTCATCGTTTTGGCGTCCCAGAGCAACATCCACGATTGACAATCCCCAGGGTGCGTTTATGTGTCTGTCGTCAACACTCACAGTTTTGGCCAATTCTGACGTGTTTCATGGACTATTACTCACCATTTTGGGGTCCCAAAGCGATTTCCGTAGTTGTTGAACCCGAAGGTGCGTTTCCAGGTCGGTCATGAGCACTCACAGTTCTGGCCGATTCTGGCCCGTTTCGTGGACTATTACTCACTGTTTTGGGGTCCCAGTGTAATTTCCACGGTTAACAAACCCCGGGGTGCGTTTACGTGGCGGTCATCAACAACGCTGATTCTGACGCGTTTCGTGGAATATTACTCACCTTTTTGGGCCAACAAAGCGAATTCCATGGTTGTTGAACCCCAAGGTGTGCTTACATGTCGATCATCGACAATCGTAGTTTGGGACGATTTTACCCCATTTCTTGCAATATAACTTATTTTTGGGGGTCCAGTGATTTCCATGATTGACGAACTCCAGGGTGCGTTTACGTGTCGGTCATCAACACTCACAATTTTGGCCGATTATGGTCCGTTTCGTGCACTATTACTCACCGTTTTGGCGTCCCAGAGCGACTTCCATGATTGACAATCCCCAGGGTGCGTTTACATGTCCGTCGTCAACACTCACAGTTTTGGCTAATTCTGACGCGTTTCATGGACTATTACTCACCATTTTGGGGTCCCAAAACGATTTCCGTAGTTGTTGAACCCCAAGGTGCGTTTACGTGTCGGTCATGAGCACTCACAGTTTTGGCCGATTCTGGCCCGTTTCATGGACTATTACTCATTGTTTTGGGGTCCCAGTGTGATTTCCACGATTAACGAACCCCGGGGTGCGTTTACGTGTCGGTCATAAACACTCATAGTTTCGGCCGATTCTAGCCTTTTTCGTGGACTATTACTCACTGTTTTGGGGTCCCGGGGTGATTTCCACGATTAACGAACCGGGGGTGCGCTTACGTGTTGGTCATAAACACTCATAGTTATGGTCGATTTTGTCCCGTTTCGTAGACTATTACTCACTGTTTTGGGGTCCCGGAGTGATTTCCATGGTAGTTGAACCCCAAGGTGCGCTTAAGTGTATGTCATCAGCAATCGCAGTTTGGGCCGATTCTGGCCCGTTTCTTGAACTATCACTTAGTTTTGGGGGTCCCGGAGTGATTTCCACGATTTACGAACCCCAGGGTGCGTTTACGTGTCGTCATCAACACTCACAGTTTTGGCCGATTCTGGCCCGTTTCATGGACTATTACTCACCGTTTTGGGGCCCCAAATCGATTTCCATGGTTGTTGAATCCCAAGGTGCGCTTACGCGTCAATCATCGACAATCGCAATTTGGGCCGATTTTGGCCGTTTCTTGCACTATTACTTATTTTTGGGGTCCGGAGTGATTTCCACGATTGACGAACTCCGGGGTGCATTTACGTGCCGGTCATCTGCACTCACAGTTTTGGCCCTATCAGGTCCGTTTCGTGCACTATTACTCACCGTTTTGGCGTCCCAGAGCAACATCCACGATTGACAATCCCCAGGGTGCGTTTATGTGTCCGTCGTCAACACTCACAGTTTTGGCCAATTCTGACGCGTTTCATGGACTATTACTCACCATTTTGGGGTCCCAAAGCGATTTCCGTAGTTGTTGAACCCAAAGGTGCGTTTACGTGTCGCTCATGAGCACTCATAGTTTTGGCCGATTCTGGCCTGTTTCGTGGACTATTACTCACTGTTTTGGGGTCCAAGTGTGATTTCCACGATTAACAAACACCAGTGTGCGTTTACGTGTCGTTCATCAACACTCGTGGTTTTTGTCGATTGTGACACGTTTCGTGGACCACTCACTGTTTTGGGGTCCCAAAGCGATTTCCATGGTTGTTGAGCCCCAAGGTGTGCTTAAGTGTAGGTCATCAACAATCGCAGTCTGGGTCCATTCTGGCCTGTTTCTTAGACTATTACTCAGTTTTGGGGGTCCCGGAGTGATTTCCATGATTTACGAACCCCGGGGTGCGTTTACGTGTCGGTCATGAACACTCATAGTTTTGGCCAATTGTGGCCCGTTTCATGGACTATTACTCACCATTTGGGGGCCCCAAAGTGATTTCCATGGTTGTTGAACCCCATGGTGCGCTTATGTGTCGATCATCGACAATGGCAGTTTGGGCCGATTTTGGCCCATTTCTTGCATGATTACTTAGTTTTGGGGGTCCCGAAGCGATTTCCATGGTTGACGAACTCCGGGGTGCGTTTACGTGTCAGTCATTAAGACTTATAGATATGGCCGATTCTGGTCCGTTCCGTGCACTATTACTCACTGTTTTGGCGTCCCAGAGCGACTTCCATGATTGACAATCCCCAGGGTGCGTTTATGTGTCCGTCATCAACACTCACAGTTTTGGCCAATTCTGACGCGTTTCATGGACTATTACTCACCATTTTAGGGTCCCAAAGTTCCATAGTTGTTGAACCCCAATGTGCGTTTACGTGTCGGTCATGAGCACTCACAGTTTTGGCCGATTCTATCCCGTTTCGTGGACTATTACTCATTGTTCTGGGCAGTGTCATTTCCACGATTAACGAAACCCGGAGTGCGTTTACTTGTCGGTCATCAACACTCGCAGTTTCGGCCGATTCTGGCCCGTTTCGTGGACTATTACTCACCATTTTGGGTCCCGGAGTGATTTCAACGATTAACGAACTGGGGTGCATTTATGTGTCGGTCATCAACACTCATAGTTTTGGCCGATTCTGTCCAGTTTCGTAGACTATTAATCACTGTTTTGGGGACCCAAAGCGATTTCCATGGTTGTTGAACCCCAAGGTGTGCTATGTGTAGGTCATCAACAATCGCAGTTTGGGCCGGTTCTGGCCCGTTTCTTGGACTATCACTTAGTTTTGGGGTCCCCTAGTGATTTCCACGATTTATGAACCCCGGGGTGTGTTTACGTGTCGGTCATCAACAATCATAGTTTTGGCCAATTCTGACGTGTTTCGTGGACTGTTACTCACCGTTTGGGGGTCCCGAAGTGATTTCCATAGTTGTTGAACCCCAAGGTGTGCTTACGTGTCAGTCATCATCACTCATAGTTTTGGCTGATTCTGGCCCGTTTCGTGGACTATTACTCACTGTTTTGGGGTCCGATTGTGGTTTCCACGATTAACGAACCCCGGGGTGCGTTTACGTGTCGGTCATCAACACTCGCGGTTTTTGTTGATTCTGACGCATTTCGTAGACTATTACTCACCGTTTTAGTGTCCCAAAGCCATTTCCATGATTGTTGAAGCCCAAGGTGCGCTTAAGTGTAGGTCATCAACAATCGAAGTTTGGGTCGAATCTGGCCTATTTCTTAGACTATTACTTAGTTTTGGGGGGGCGCAGTGATTTCCCAAGGTGCGTTTACGTGTCGATCATCAACACTCGTGGTTTTTGCCGATTCTGGCCCGTTTCATGGACTATTACTCACCGTTTTGGGGCCCAAAGCAATTTCCATGGTTGTTGAACCCCAAGGTGCGCTTACGCGTTGATCCTCGACAATCGCAGTTTGGGACGATTTTGACCCGTTTCTTGCACGATTACTTAGTTTTGGCGGTCCCGAAGTGATTTCACGATTGACGAACTCCGGGGTGCGTTTACGCATCGGTCATCAACACTTACAATTTTGGCCGGTTCTAGTCCGATTCATGCACTATTACCCACTGTTTTGGCGTCCCAGAGCGACTTCCATGATTGACAATCCCCAAGATGCGTTCATGTGTTCATCATCAACAGTCAAAGTTTTCGCAAATTATCACGTGTTTCATGGAGTATTACTCACCATTTTGGGGTCCCGAAGCGATTTCCATAGTTGTTGAACCCCAATGTGCGTTTACGCGTCGGTCATGAGCACTCAAAGTTTTGGCCGATTCTGTCCTGTTTCGTGGACTATTTTTCACTGCTTTGGGGTCCCGGAGTGATTTCCACGATTAACGAATCGGGGTGCGTTTACATGTCGATAATCAACACTCATAGTTTGGCCGATTCTATCCCGTTTCGTAGACTATTATTCACTGTTTTGGGGTCCCGGAGTAATTTACACGATTAACGTACCCCGGGGTGCGTTTATGTGTCGGTCAACTCACAGTTTTGGCCGATTATGTCCAGTTTCGTAGACTATTAATCACTGTTTTGGGGTCCCAAAGCGATTTCCATGGTTGTTGAATCCTAAGGTGCGCTTAAGTGTAGGTCATCAACAATCGCAGTTTGGGCCGATTCTGGCCCGTTTCTTGGACTATCACTTAGTTTTGCGGGTCCGCGAGTGATTTCCACGATTTATGAACCCCGGGGTGCGTTTACGTGTCAGTCATCAACAGTCACAGTTTTGGCCAATTCTGAAGTGTTTCGTGGACTAGTACTCACTGTTTTGGGGTCCTAGTGTGATTTCCACGATTGACGACCTCGGGGTGTGTTTACGTGCCGGTCATCAACACTCGCGGTATTTGTCGATTCTAACGCGTTTCGTGGACTATTACTTACCGTTTTGGGGTCCCAATATGATTTCCATGGTTGTTGAAGCCCAAGGTGCGCTTAAGTGTAGGTCATCAACAATCGCAGTTTGGGTCGAATCTAGCCCGTTTCTTAGATTATTACTTAGTTTTGGGGGCCCCGGAGTGATTTCGACGATTTACGACCCCCGAGGTGTGTTTACATGTCGGTCATCAACACTCGTGGTTTTGGCCGATTATGGCCCGTTTCGTGGACTATTACTCACCGTTTTGGGGCCCCAAAGCAATCTCCATGGTTGTTGAACCCCAAGGTTTGCTTACGTGTCGATCATCGACAATCACACTTTGGGCCAATTTTGGCCCGTTTCTTGCACTATTACTTATTTTTGGGGGTCCCGGAGTGATTTCCATGATTGACGAACTCCGGGGTGAGTTTATGTGTCGGTCATCAACACTCACAATTTTGGTCGTATTTGGTCCGTTTCGTGCACTATTACTCACCGTTTCGGCGCCCAAGAACAACTTCCACGATTGACAATCCCAGGGTGTGTTTACGTGTCCGTCGTCAACACTCACAGTTTTGGCCAATTCTGGCGTGTTTCCTGGACTATTACTCACCATTTCTGGGTCCCGAAGCGATTTCCATAGTTGTTGAACCCCAAGGTGCGTTTACAGGTCGGTCATGAGCACTCACAGTTCTGGCCGATTCTAGCCCGTTTCGTGGACTATTACTCACTGTTTTGGGGTCCCAGTGTGATTTCCACGGTTAACAAACCCTGGGGTGCGTTTTATGTGGCGGTCATCAACACCGCCGATTCTGACGCGTTTCGTGGAATATTACTCACCGTTTTGGGACCCCAAAGTGATTTCCATGGTTGTTGAACCCCAAGGTGTGCTTACATGTCGATCATCGACAATCGTAGTTTGGGACGATTTTACCCCGTTTCTTGCAATATAACTTATTTTTGGGGGTCCAGTGATTTCCACGATTGACGAACTCCAGGGTGCGTTTACGTGTCGGTCATCAACACTCACAATTTTGGCCGATTATGGTCCGTTTCATGCACTATTACTCACCGTTTTGGCGTCCCAGAGCGACTTCCATGAATGACAATCCCCAGGGTGCGTTTACATGTCCGTCGTCAACACTCACAGTTTTGGCCAATTCTGACGCGTTTCATGGACTATTACTCACCATTTTGGGGTCCCAAAACGATTTCCGTAGTTGTTGAACCCCAAGGTGCGTTTACGTGTCGGTCATGAGCACTCACAGTTTTGGCCGATTCTGGCCGTTTCATGGACTATTACTCACTGTTTTGGGGTCCCAGTGTGATTTCCACGATTAACGAAACCCGGGGTGCGTTTACGTGTCAGTCATAAACACTCATAGTTTCGGCCGATTCTAGCCTTTTTCGTGGACTATTACTCACTATTTTGGGGTCCCGGAGTGATTTCCACGATTAACGAACCGGGGGTGCATTTACGTGTCGGTCATAAACACTCATAGTTTTGGTTAATTCTGTCCCGTTTCGTAGACTATTACTCACTGTTTTGGGGTCGCGGAGTTATTTCCATGGTAGTTGAACCCCAAGGTGCGCTTAAGTGTATGTCATCAGCAATCGCAGTTGGGCCGATTCTGGCCCGTTTCTTGAACTATCACTTAGTTTTGGGGGTCCCGGAGTGATTTCTACGATTTACGAACCCCGGGGTGCGTTTACGTGTCGTCATCAACACTCACAGTTTTGGCCGATTCTGGCCCGTTTCGTGGACTATTACTCACCGTTTTGGGGACCCAAATCGATTTCCATGGTTGTTGAACCCCAAGGTGCGCTTACGTGTCAATCATCGACAATCGCAATTTGGGCCGATTTTGGCCCGTTTCTTGCACTATTACTTATTTTTGGGGTCCAGAGTGATTTCCACGATTGACGAACTCCGGGGTGCATTTACGTGCCGGTCATCTGCACTCACAATTTTGGCCCTATCAGGTCCGTTTCATGCACTATTACTCACATTGGCGTCCGAGAGCAACTTCCACGATTGATAATCCCCAGGGTGCGTTTATGTGTCCGTCGTCAACACTCACAGTTTTGGCCAATTCTGACGCGTTTCATGGACTATTACTCACCATTTTGGGGTCCCAAAGCGATTTCCGTAGTTGTTGAACCCGAAGGTGCGTTTACATGTCGCTCATGAGCACTCATAGTTTTGGCCGATTCTGGCCTGTTTCGTGGACTATTACTCACTGTTTTGGGGTCCAAGTGTGATTTCCACAATTAAGAAACCCCGGGGTGCGTTTACGTGGCGTTCATCAACACTCATGGTTTTTGTCGATTGTGACGCGTTTCGTGGACCACTCACCGTTTTGGGGTCCCAAAGCGATTTCCATGCTTGTTGAACCCCAAGGTGCGCTTAAGTGTAGGTCATTAACAATCGCATTCTGGGTCGATTCTGGCCCGTTTCTTAGACTATTACTCAGTTTTGGGGGTCCCGGAGTGATTTCCACGACTTACGAACCCCGGGGTGCGTTTACGTGTCGGTCATCAACACTCACAGTTTTGGCCGATTTTGCCCCGTTTCGTCAACTATTACTCACCGTTTTGGTGCCCCAAAGCGATTTCCATGGTTGTTGAACCCCAAGGTGCGCTTATGTGTCGATCACCGACACTCGTAGTTTGGGCCGATCTTGGCCCGTGTCTTGCACTATTACTTGTTTTTGGGGTCCCAAAGTGGTTGACACGATTGACGAACTCCAGGGTGCGTTGACGTGCTGGTCATCTGCACTCACAATTTTGGCCTTATTTGGTCCGTTTCATGCACAATTACTCACCGTTTTGGCGTCCCCGAGCGACGTCCACGATTGACAATACCCAGGGTGCGTTTATGTGTCTGTCGTCAACACTCACATTTTTGGCCAATTCTGACGCGTTTCATGGACTAATACTCACCATTTTGGGGTCCCGAAGCGATTTCCATAGTTGTTGAACCCCAAGGTGCGTTTACGTGTCGGTCATGAGCACTCATAGTTTTGGCCGATTCTGGCCTGTTTCGTGGACTATTACTCACTGTTTTGGGGTCCCAGTGTGATTTCCACAAATAACGAACCCCGGGGTGCGTTTACGTGTCGGTCATCAACACTCGCGGTTTTTGTCGATTGTGACGCGTTTCACGGAATATTACTCACCATTTTGGGGTCCCAAAGCGATTTCCATGGTTGTTGAGCCCCAAGGTGTGCTTAAGTGTAGGTCATCAACAATCGCAGTCTGGGTCCATTCTGGCCCGTTTCTTAGACTATTACTTAGTTTTGGGGGTCCCGGAGTGATTTCCATGATTTACGAACCCCGGGTGCGTTTACGTGTCGGTCATCAACACTCATAGTTTTGGCCGATTGTGGCCCATTTCATGGACTATTACTCACCATTTGGGGGCCCCAAAGCGATTTCCATGGTTATTGAACCCCAAGGTGCGCTTACGTGTCGATCATCGACAATCGCAGTTTGGGCCGATTTTGGCCCGTTTCTTGCACTATTACTTATTTTTGGGGGTCCCGGAGTGATTTCCACGATTGACGAACTCCGGGGTGCGTTTACATGTCGGTCATCAACACTCACAATTTTGGCCGTATCTAGTCCGTTTCGTGCACTATTACTCTCCATTTTGGAGTCCCAGAGCGACGTCCACGATTGACAATCCCCATGATGCATTTATGTGTCCGTCGTCAACACTCACAGTTTTTGCCAATTCTGACGCATTTCATGGACTATCACTCACCATTTTAGGGTCCCGAAGCGATTTCCATAGTTGTTAAACCCCAAGGTGCGTTTACGTGTCGGTCATGAGCACTCACAGTTTTGGCCGATTCTAACGTGTTTCATGGACTATTACTCACCATTTTGGGGTCCCAAAATGATTTCCGTAGTTGTTGAACCCCAAGGTGCGTTTACGTGTCGGTCATGAGCACTCACAGTTTTGGCCGATTCTGGCCCATTTCATGGACTATTACTCACTATTTTGGGCTCCCAGTGTGATTTCCACGATTAACGAACCCCGGCGTGCATTTACATGTCTGTCATCAACACTCACGGTTTTTGTCAATTCTGACGCGTTTTGTGGACTATTACTCACCGTTTTGGGGTCCCAAAGCGATTTCCATGGTTGTTGAACCCCAAAGTGCGCTTAAGTGTAGGTCATCAACAATCGCAGTTTGGGTCAAATCTGGCCCGACTCTTAGACTATTACTCACTATTTTGGGGGTCCCGGAGTGATTTCCACGATTTACGACCACCGAGGTGCGTTTACGTGTCGGTCATCAACACACGTGGTTTTGGCCGATTCTGGCCCGTTTCGTGGACTATTACTCACCGTTTTGGGGTCCCAAAGCGATTTCCATGGTTGTTGAACCCCAAGGTGCGCTTTAGTGTTATTCATTAACAATCGCAGTCTGGGTCCCAGAGTTTTGGGGGTCCCAGAGTGATTTCCACGATTTATGAACCCCGGGGTGCGTTTACGTGTCGGTCATCAACACTCACAGTTTTGGGCCCGTTTCGTGGACTACTACTCACCGTTTTGGGGCCCCAAAGCGATTTCCATGGTTGCTGAACCCCAAGGTGCGCTTACGTGTCGATCATCAACAATCGCAGTTTGGGCCGATTTTGGCCCGTTTCTTGCACTATTACTTATTTTTGGGAGTCCCGGAGTGATTTCCACGATTGACGAACTTCGGGGTGCATTTACGTGTCGGTCATCAACACTCGCGGTTTTGGCCGATTTTGGCCCGTTTTGTGGACTATTACTCACCGTTTTGGGGCCCCAAAGCAATTTCCATGGTTGTTTAACCCCAAGGTGCGCTTACGTGTCGATCATCGCCAATCGCAATTTGGCCCGATTTTGGCCCGTTTCTTGCATGATTACTTAGTTTTGGGGGTCGCGGAGTGATTTACACGATTGACGAACTCCGGGTGCGGTTACGTGTCGGTCATCAACACTCACAATTTTGGCCGATTCTGGTCCGTTTCATGCACTATTACTCATCGTTTTGGCATCCTAGAGCGACTTCCATGATTGACAATCCCCAGGGTGCATTCACATGTCCGTCGTCAACACTCACAGTATTGGTCAATTCTGACGCGTTTCATGGACTATTACTCACCATTTTGGGGTCCCGAAGCGATTTCCATAGTTGTTGAACCCCAAGGTGCGTTTACGTGTTGGTCATGAACACTCACAGTTTTTGCAGAATTTGGCCCGTTTCATGAACTATTACTCACTGTTTTGGGGTCCCAGTGTGATTTCCACGATTAACGAACCCCGGGGTGCGTTTATGCGTCGGTCATCAACACTCGCAGTTTCGGCCGATTCTAGCCCGTTTTGTGGACTATTACTCGCTGTTTTGGGGTCCCGGAGTGATTACCACGATTAACGAACCGGGGATGCGTTTACGTGTCGGTCATAAACACTCATTCCTTTGGCCGATTCTGTCCCGTTTCGTAGACTATAACTCACTGTTTTGGGGTGCCGGAGTGATTTCCACGATTAACGTACCCCGGGCTGCGTTTACGTGTCTGTCATCAGCACTCACAGTTTTGGCCGATTCTGTCCATTTTCGTAGACTATTAATCACTGTTTTGCGGTCCCAAAGCGATTTCCATGGTAGTTGAATCCCAAGGTGCGATTAAGTGTAGGTCATCAACAATCGCGGTTTGGGCCGATTCTAGCCCGTTTCTTGGACTTTCACTTAGTTTTGGGGGTCCCGGAGTGATTTCCACGATTTACGAACCCCGGGGTGCGTTTACGTGTCGGTCATCAACAATCACAGTTTAGGCCAATTCTGACGTGTTTCGTGGACTATTACTCACCGTTTTGGGGTCCTGAAGTGATTTCCACAGTTGTTGAACCCCAAGGTGCGCTTGCGTGTCGATCATCGACAATCGCAACTTTGGCAGATTTTGGCCCGTTTCGTGGACTATTACTCACTGTTTTGGGGTCCCAGTGTGATTTCCACAATTAACGAACCCTAGGGTGTGTTTACGTGTCGGTCATCAACACTAGCAGTTTTTGTTGATTCTGACGCATTTTGTGGACTATTACTCACCGTTATGGGGTCCCAAAGCGATTTCCATGGTTGTTGAAGCCCACGGCGCGCTTAAGTGTAGGTCATCAACAATCACAGTTTGGGTCAAATCTGGCCCGTTTTTTAGACTATTACTTAGTTTTGGGGGTCCCGGAGTGATTTCCACAATTTACAACCACCGAGGTGCGTTTACGTGTTGGTCATCAACACTCATGGTTTTGGCCGGTTTTGGCCCGTTTCGTTGACTATTACTCACCATTTTGGGGCCCCAAAGCGATTTCCATGGTTGTTTAACCCCAAGGTGCACTTACGTGTCGATCATCAACAATCGCAGTTTGGGCCGATTTTGGCCCGTTTCTTGCACTATTACTTATTTTTGGGGGTCCCGGAGTGATTTCCATGATTGACGATCTCCGGGGCGCGTTTACGTGCCGATCATGAACACTCACAATTTTGGCCGTATTTGGTCCTTTCGTCCACTATTACTCACCGTTTTGGCATCCCAGAGCGACTTCCACGATTGACAATCCCCGAGGTGTGTTTACATGTCCGTCGTCAACACTGACAGTTTTGGCCAATTCGGTCGCGTTTCATGGACTATTACTCACCATTTTGGGCTCCTGAAGCGATTTTGATAGTTGTTGAACCCCAAGGTGCGTTTACGTGTCGGTCATGAGCACTCATAGGTTTTGTCGATTCTGGCCCGTTTCATGGACTATTACTCACTGTTCTGGGGTCCCAGTGTGATTTCCACGATTAACGAACCCCGTGGTGCGTTTACGTGTCAGTCATCAACACTCGCGGTTTTTGTCGATTATGACGCGTTTCGTGGACTATTACTCACCCTTTTTTGGTCCCAAAGCAATTTCCATGGTTGTTGAACCCCAAGGTGAGCTTAAGTGTAGGTCATCAACAATCACAGTTTGGGTCAAATCTGGCCCATTTCTTAGACTATTACTCACTGCTTTGGGAGTCCCGGAGTGATTTCCATGATTGACGACCACCAGGGTGCATTTACGTGTCGGTCATCAACACTCGTGGTTTTGGCCGATTCTGGCCCGTTTCGTGGACTATTACTCACCGTTTTGGGGCCCCAAAGCGATTTCCATGGTTGTTGAACCCCAAGGTGCGCTTACGTGTCGATCATCGACAATCGCAGTTTGGGCCGGTTTTGGCCCGTTTCTTGCACTATTACTTATTTTTGGGCGTCTCGGAGTGATTTTCATGATTGACGAACTCCGGGGTGCGTTGACGTGTCAATCATGAGAAGCCACAATTTTGGTCGTATTTGGTCCGTTTCGTGCACTACTACTCATCGTTTTGGCATCCTAGAGCGACTTCCACGATTGACAATCCCTAGGGTGCGTTTACATGCCCGTCGTCAACACTCACAGTTTTGGCTAATTCTGACGCGTTTCATGGACTATTACTCACCATTTTGGGGTCCCGAAGCGATTTCCATAGTTGTTGAACCCCAAGGTGCGTTTACGTGTCGGTCATGAGCACTCACAGTTTTGGCCGATTCTGGCCCGTTTCATGGACTATTACTCATTGTTTTGGGGTCCCAGTGTAATTTCCACGATTAACGAACCCCGGGTTGCGTTTACGTGTCGGTCATCAACACTCGTGGTTGTTGTCAATTCTGACGCGTTTCGTGGACTATTACTCACCGTTTTTTGGTCCCAAAGCGATTTCCAAGGTGCGCTTAAGTGTAGGTCATTAACAATCGCAGTCTGGGTCAATTCTCGCGCGTTTCTTAGACTATTACTCTGTTTTGGGGGTCCCGGAGTGATTTCCATGATTTACGAACCGCGAGGTGAGTTTACGTGTCAGTCATGAACACTCACCGTTTTGGCCGATTCTGGCCCATTTCATGGACTTATTAGTCACCGTTTTGAGGCCCCAAAGCGATTTCCATGGTTGTTGAACCCCAAGGTGCGCTTACATGTCGATCATCGACAATCGCAGTTTGGGCCGATTTTAGCCCGTTTCTTGCACTGTTACTTATTTTTGGGGTCCCGGAATGATTTCCACGATTGACGAACTCCGGGGTGTATTTACATGCCGGTCATCAACACTCGCGGTTTTGGCCGATTTTGGCCCGTTTCGTGGACTATTACTCACGGTTTTGGGGCCCCAAAGCGATTTCCATGGTTGTTGAACCCCAAGGTGCGTTTACATGTCCGTCGTCAACAATGACAGTTTTGGCCAATTCTGAGGCGTTTCATGGACTATTACTCACCATTTTGGGGTCCCGAAGCGATTTCCATAGTTGTTGAACCCCAAGGAGTGTTTACCTGTCGGTCATGAGCACTCACAGTTTTGGCTGATTCTGGCCCATTTCATGGACTATTACTCACTGTTTTGGGGTCCCAGTTTGATTTCCATGATTAATGAACCTCGGGGTGCGTTTACGTGCCGGTCATCAACACTCACGGTATTTGTCGATTCTAATGCGTTTTGTGGACTATTACTCACCGTTTTGGGGTCCCAATGTGATTTCCATGGTTGTTGAACCCCAAGGTGCGCTTAAGTGTAGGTCATCAATAGTCGCAGTTTGGGTCAAATCTGGCCCATTTCTTAGACTCACTGTTTTGGGGGTCCAGGAGTGATTTCCACGATTTACGACCACCGAGGTGCGTTTACGTGTTGGTCATCAACACTCGTGGTTTTGGCCGATTCTGGCCCGTTTCGTGGACTATTACTCACTGTTTTGTGGCCCCAAAGCGATTTCCATGGTTGTTGAACCCCAAGGTGCGCTTATGTGTCGATCATCGACAATCGCAGTTTGGGCCGATTTTGGCCCGTTTCTTGCACTATTACTTATTTTTGGGCGTCCCGGAGTGATTTCCATGATTGATGAACTCCGGGGTGCGTTTACGTGTCGATCATCAACACTCACAATTCTGTCCGTATTTGGTCCGTTTCGTGCACTATTACTCACCGTTTTGGCGTCCCAGAGCGACTTCCACGATTGACAATCCCCAGGGTGCATTTACATGTCCGTCATCAACACTCATAGTTTTGGCCAATTCTGACGCGTTTCATGAACGATAACTCACTATTTTGGGGTCCCGAAGCGATTTCCGTAGTTGTTTAACCCAAGGTGCGTTTATGTGTCGGTCATGAGCACTCATAGTTTTGGCCGATTCTGGCCCGTTTCATGGACTATTACTCACTATTTTGGTGTCCCAGTGTGATTTCCACGATTAACGAACCCCGGGGTGCATTTATGTGTCAGTCATCAACACTCGCGGTGTTTGTCGATTTTGACGCGTTTCGTGGACTATTACTCACCATTTTGGGGTCCCAAAGCGATTTCCATGGTTGTTGAACCCCAAGGCGCGCTTAAGTGTAGGTCATTAACAATCACAGTCTGGGTCGATTCTGGCCCGTTTCTTAGACTATTACTCAGTTTTGGAGGTCCCGGAGTGATTTCCACGATTTACGAACCACGGGGTGCGTTTACGTGTCGGTCATCAGCACACACAGTTTTGGCTGATTCTGGTCCGTTTCGTGGACTATTACTCACCGTTTTGGGGCCCCAAGGCGATTTCCATGGTTGTGGAACCCCATGGTGCGCTTACGTGTCGATCATCGACAATCGCAGTTTGGGCCGATTTTGGCCCGTTTCTTGCACTATTACTTATTTTTGCGGGTCCCGGAGTGATTTCCACGATTGACGAACTCCGGGGTGCGTTTACGTGTCGGTCATGAACACTCGCGGTTTTGGCCGATTTTGCTCGTTTCGTGGACTATTACTCACCGTTTTGGGGCCCCAAAGAGATTTCCATGGTTGTTGAACCCCAACGTGCGTTTACATGTCCGTCGTCAACACTCACAGTTTTGGCCAATTCTAACGCGTTTCATGGACTATTACTCACCATTTTGGGGTCCCGAAGCGATCTCCATAGTTGTTGAACCCCAAGGTGGGTTTACATGTCGGTCATGAGCACTCACAGTTTTGGCTGATTCTGGCCCATTTCATGGACTATTACTCACTGTTTTGGGGTCCCAGTGTGATTTCCACGGTTAACGAACCCCAGCGTGCGTTTACGTGTCGGTCATCAACACTCACGGATTTTGTCGATTCTCACGTGCTTCGTGGACTATTACTCACCGTTTTGGGATCCCAAAGCGATTTCCATGGTTGTTAAACCCCATGGTGCGCTTAAGTGTAGGTCATCAACAATCGCAGTCTGGGTCAATTCTGGCCCGTTTCTTAGACTATTACTCACTGCTTTGGGAGTCCCGGAGTGATTTCCATGATTGACGACCACCAGGGTGCATTTACGTGTCGGTCATCAACACTCGTGGTTTTGGCCGATTCTGGCCCGTTTCGTGGACTATTACTCACCGTTTTGGGGCCCCAAAGCGATTTCCATGGTTGTTGAACCCCAAGGTGCGCTTACGTGTCGATCATCGACAATCGCAGTTTGGGCCGGTTTTGGCCCGTTTCTTGCACTATTACTTATTTTTGGGCGTCTCGGAGTGATTTTCATGATTGACGAACTCCGGGGTGCGTTGACGTGTCAATCATGAGAAGCCACAATTTTGGTCGTATTTGGTCCGTTTCGTGCACTACTACTCATCGTTTTGGCATCCTAGAGCGACTTCCACGATTGACAATCCCTAGGGTGCGTTTACATGCCCGTCGTCAACACTCACAGTTTTGGCTAATTCTGACGCGTTTCATGGACTATTACTCACCATTTTGGGGTCCCGAAGCGATTTCCGTAGTTGTTGAACCCCAAGGTGCGTTTACATGTCGGTCATGAGCACTCACAGTTTTGGCCGATTCTGGCCCGTTTCATGGACTATTACTCATTGTTTTGGGGTCCCAGTGTAATTTCCACGATTAATGAACCCCGGGTTGCGTTTACGTGTCGGTCATCAACACTCGTGGTTGTTGTCAATTCTGACGCGTTTCGTGGACTATTACTCACCGTTTTTTGGTCCCAAAGCGGTTTCCAAGGTGCGCTTAAGTGTAGGTCATTAACAATCGCAGTCTGGGTCAATTCTCGCGCGTTTCTTAGACTATTACTCTGTTTTGGGGGTCCCGGAGTGATTTCCATGATTTACGAACCGCGAGGTGAGTTTACGTGTCAGTCATGAACACTCACCGTTTTGGCCGATTCTGGCCCATTTCATGGACTTATTAGTCACCGTTTTGAGGCCCCAAAGCGATTTCCATGGTTGTTGAACCCCAAGGTGCGCTTACATGTCGATCATCGACAATCGCAGTTTGGGCCGATTTTAGCCCGTTTCTTGCACTGTTACTTATTTTTGGGGTCCCGGAATGATTTCCACGATTGACGAACTCCGGGGTGTATTTACATGCCGGTCATCAACACTCGCGGTTTTGGCCGATTTTGGCCCGTTTCGTGGACTATTACTCACGGTTTTGGGGCCCCAAAGCGATTTCCATGGTTGTTGAACCCCAAGGTGCGTTTACATGTCCGTCGTCAACAATGACAGTTTTGGCCAATTCTGAGGCGTTTCATGGACTATTACTCACCATTTTGGGGTCCCGAAGCGATTTCCATAGTTGTTGAACCCCAAGGAGTGTTTACCTGTCGGTCATGAGCACTCACAGTTTTGGCCGATTCTGGCCCATTTCATGGACTATTACTCACCGTTTTGGGGCCCCAAAGTGATTTCCGTTGTTGTTGAACCCGAAGGTGCGCTTACGTGTCAATCATCGACAATCGCAGTTTGGGCCGTTTTGGGGTGCGTTGACGTGTCAATCATCAAAACTCACACTTTTGGTCATATTTGGTCCGTTTCGTGCACTATTACTCACCTTTTTGGCGTCCTAGAGCGACTTCCATGATTGACAATCCCCAGGTTGCGTTTACATGCCCGTCGTCAACACTCACAGTTTTGGCCAATTCTGACGCGTTTCATGGACTATTGCTCACCATTTCGGGGTCCCGAAGCGATTTCCATAGTTGTTGAACCCCAAGGTGCGTTTACGTGTCGGTCATGAGCACTCACAGTTTTGGCCGATTCTGGCCTGTTTCATGGACTATTACTCACTGTTTTGGGGTCCCAGTGTGATTTCCAAGATTAACGAACCCCGGGGTGCGTTTTCGTGTCGGTCATCAACACTCGCGGTTTTTGTCGATTCTGACGCGTTTCGTGGACTATTACTCACCGTTTTGGGGTCCCAAAGCGATTTCCATGGTTGTTGAACCCAAAGGTGTGCTTAAGTGTAGGTCATTAACAATTGCAGTCTGGGTCGATTCTGGCCCGTTTCTTAGACTATTACTCAGTTTTGGGGGTCCCGGAGTGATTTCCACGATTTACGAACCCCGGGGTCCGTTTACGTGTCGGTCATCAGCACTCACAGTTTTGGCTGATTCTGGCCCGTTTCGTGGACTATTACTCACCGTTTTGGGGCCCCAAAGCGATTTCCATGGTTGTTGAACCCCAAGCTGTGCTTACGTGTCGATCATCGACAATCGCTGTTTGGGCCGATTTTGGCCCGTTTATTGCACTATTACTTATTTTTGGGGGTCCCGGAGTGATTTCCACGATTGACGAACTCCGGGGTGCGTTTACGTGTCGGTCATCAACACTCGCGGTTTTGGCCGAGTTTGGCCCATTTCGTGGACTATTAAGCATATTGACCCGAGATTGAGCCATAGTGACATGAGATTAAGAAAAAACGAAAAAATATTGGAAAAAATTGGAAAAATTTGAAAAAAAATTTGAAAAAAATTTGTTAGTAATGGTACACTTCTATGTGGTGCGCCATTACTAAGTGAGATAGTAATGGCGCACCTCTAGGCATGCTAATGGCGCACTATAGGTGTGCCATTAGTATCTGGTATACTAATGGCGCACTAGTGGTGCGCCATTAGTAAAAAATTCTAATGGTGTGATGCTAGTGGCGCACCTGTAGTGCGCCATTAATGGCCAAAACAGGTGCGCCACTAGCAGGCCTTTTCCTAGTAGTGGTGGGACCGAATCATGAAACTCGGTCAGACCGATTTAGTTCATAATGTGACCGTTAGGTATTTCGGTGGAACCGACATGTCAACTCGGTGGGACCGATATCGTTAGGGTTAGGTCATAACGTAATCTCGATGAGACCGATTACAGATACTCGCTGAGACCGATTTTGGTAATAAGCTAACCAGAGAGTTGGCCAGGCAAAATCAGTGGGACCGATCCGCTCATCTCGGTTGGACCGAAATGTTACGAAAGGGAAACAAAGAGTTTGCATTGCAATCTCGGTGGGACCGATCACTCATCTCGGTTGGACCGAAACGTTATGAAGGGAAACAGAGAGTTTGCAATCCCATCTCGGTGAGACCGAGATCCCTATCGGTGATACCGGAAAGACTAGGGTTTCTGGCAGTGGCTATGTCAACTGAACTCGATGGCGCCGGATAGAAAGTTTCGGTGGGGCCGAGTTTGACTTTTGGTTTGGGACATATGTGGATGTAAGAAAGTAGTTGAGGGCTTTGGAGCATATCACTAAGCACTTTGAGCAAGTAAGACATTAAGCAACACCCCATCCCCTCTTAATAGTATTGGCTTTCCTATGCACTCAATGTGATCTTGGATCACTAAAAGTAAAATGTAGAGTCTTGTGCTTTGAGTTTGAGCCAATCCTTTTGTCCTTAGCATTTTGAGGGGTCCACGTTTCTCATCCATGCCATGCCAAACATTGAGCTTTCCTGAAATATTTATCTTGAAATAGCATTAGCTCAATGAGATATATGTTGTTAGGAATTACCAAAACCACCCAGGGATAGTTGCACTTTCAGCATCTAGTGTATTAAGTTCATGGATAAACAGAGTAATGCAATAAGAACGATGACATGATGTAGAAAAGATCCGTTTATCTATTATGAAGATATAGGTCCCATCTTATTATCCTTAGTAGCAACGATACATACGTGTCGGTTCCCCTTCTGTCACTGGAATCAAGCACCGTAAGATCGAACCCACTACAAAGCACCTCTTCCCATTGCAAGATAAATAGATCAAGTTGGCCAAACAAAACCCAACTATCGGAGAAGAAATACGAGGCTATAAGCAATCATGCATATAAGAGATCAAAGAAGACTCAAATAACTTTCATGGATAAAAACATAGATCTGATCATAAATTCAAAGTTCATCGGATCCCAACAAAGACACCGCAAAAAGGCGTACATCATATGGATCTCCAAGAGACCATTGTATTGATAATCAAGGGAGAGAGAGGGGAAGCCATCTAGCTACTAACTACGGACCTGTATATCTACAAGGAACTACTCACGCATCATCGGAGAGGCACCAATGGAAGTGGTGAACCCCTCCGTGATGGTGTGTAGATTGGATCTGGTGGTTCTGGACTCTGCGGCTGCTGGAGTTGATTTTCGTCGAATCCCCTAGGGTTTCTGGAATATTGGGGTATTTATAGAGCAAAGAGGCGGTTCAGGGGGCACCCGAGGTGGGTACAAAACACCAGGGCGCGCTTGGGCCTCCTGGCGCGCCCTGGTGGGCACTGCTCCCCTCGAGGCACCCCGCAGGTGCTTCCTTGGCCCACTAGATGTCTTCTGTCCCAAAAAAAATCCTCCAGGAGTTTCGCTGCATTTGGACTCCGTTTGATATTGCTTTCCCGTGATGTAAAAAACAGGCAGAAAACAACAACTCGCACCGGGCACTATGTCAATAGGTTAGTACCAAAAATGACTATAAAATGATTGTAAAACATCCAAGAATGATAATATAACAGCATGGAACAATCAAAAATTATAGATACGTTGGAGACGTATTGTCGGAGTAATGGGCCATGGGTAGGCCAACCCGAGCCCCAGAACCTTTCAAGACATCGGGGCAGGCCGCGCCCCTCGTGCCGAGTCCCAGGGACGACTCCAAGATATGCCGAGTCCCAGGGACGACTCCAAGATATGCCAAGTCCCAGACGGCGACTCCAAGATAAGCCGACACCTGGCCGGCGACCTTCAGAGAGGCCGACTATGGAGAGTCGGCCCGCGCCTCCGCCCTTGTCTCGAAGGGCGAGACGGGGTATGGCCACGGCATGGCCATCCCCCCTGCTTACAAGGGGCTGGTATGGCTACAGTAGGCCGTATCGCTGGAGATCTCCGGCGAGGCGCGGCACTGTTGCCATGTCGACCCTGACCTCAGCAACAGTAGACAGTGCACTGTGCCCACGACGCCGGCCTGTACGACCCAAGGGTAGCGGGACCACCCGTCAGTGGGTAGACAAAAGACGACATGAGTGCCTTGGAGACGGACCCGTGGGAGTCGGCCCCCAGGAGCCGGCCGCCCCCTCCCCCGGGCCCCGCGCACCATTAACCAGACAAGACAGGGAATGGCGACAATGAACGCACGCCGGACGGCGGCGCTGTTGCCATGACCGCATGACCACGCCAGCGTCATCAAGAGTACCGCTACAGTATCAGGCCTGTCCGCGGGGCCCGCCAGTCGGCGGGCCCCAGAAGTCGGCAGAAAGGACGACGGCCTGAGAGACAGATGGATGGGGCCCGCGCCTAGCCAGGTTACTATTGTATCCCTGGGGGGTAGGCCTATATAAACCCCCTGGGAAGCCCATGCAAAGGGTTCGGACCCAGATAGAAATAGACCATATAGCATAGGAAAGAGAGAGCTAGCCTTGCCCTCTCCTACCTCCAGAAACAGCTCTAGGAGCACCATTATAACCACTTTGCCATAGTGACCATGCGGAGACCCCGCAGAGCAGCAGTAGGGGTGTTATCTCCTAGGAGAGCCCTGAAGCTGGGTAAGTTCCGCCGGCGTGCATGTCTTCGCCTCATCCCGCTTCCAGGCACCGGCGACGTTCTACTCGCTCCCACCATGATAAGCCATCATTTGGCATATGTCGCACCCAACCCCCGACATTTGGCGCCCACCATGGGGCGAGGTGCACCGTCGTCCGGAGACCTGCTCTGGACGGGAACCCTCTTCCTCCCTGGCGAGCACAGCCAGCCCGGCACGCCAGATGGAGTTTGCGCCGACGCACTGCGTGGCGCTGGGATCGCCTGCGCGGCCAGTTGCCTCACCGAGCTTATCGACGAGGTTCGCCTTTCCGACGAGCCTGCATCTGACGCAGGCACGAGCGGCCCCGAGAGCCTCCTCGCGGGTCTCCTCGACCAACTCCATGTCGCCGGCGAGCCTGCCGTGGACCTGGAGTCCATAGGATCCACCGACCCGATGCTGGTCGACTCCAATACCGCGTCGCTCGATGTGTTTCCCACCAACGTGGTGGTCTATGATGAGCCGTTCCCTTGGGCGGGGAGCGACGGAAGCACAGTCACGGAGGTTCTCGTCCTCGATCACGGCGAATGTTCTGGCGAGGAAGCGCACGACCCGCTCGACGCGGCTCTGTGAGACCTTACCGCGCCGATTTCGGGAGACGCTGACGCCGAGACGCTGGAGGCACGCCGCCTTCAGCTTATCTAGGGTGCGAAGAAGTTGGCAAGCATGAGACGCTTGTCAGAAGCGTACCAGCGCGAGATGGATCGCGCCGTGGGCGGCTCGCCGGCTCCGACTGGGCCTAGCCGCCTAGGCACGGTCCGACAATGCGGCGTGGCAATCGCCAACCTGTTCGGGGCTGATCGCCCTGTGTATGCCACGCCCGCGGAGAATATCCGTGCCGCCCAGGCGGCGGCAGACGAGCTCGACAACTTTGAGGGCGAAGAGCGCCGCATGATTACGGAGCGAGTTCAGCAGCTCCTCGACGTGGCTGCCGTGCAGAATGAAGCCGGCTGCCGCACCGAGGCACCGCAGCGCCTAAACGACGACCCGCCACCCCGCCGAGACCAAGGCGCGACGTCTCGGACGCCGACTGGTGAGGCTCGCGGAAAGAAGGACAAGGAGCCGGCTGTCAGCCACAGTCGGACTCGCATCACCATCGATCGCGACCAAGACGGCCGCCCCAAAGCGGTGGAACGGCGGGACGACTATCTGCCTCCCCCTCTGTAACACCCATGATGCGGCTATATCTCCCACGTGTCGGAGCACGACTTAGAGGCATAACCGCATAGTGGTTTTGTCGCAAGAAGGGTCATCTTCACACATTCCCATGTAATGAACAAGAATGGGATACGAGAGTTGGCTTACAATCGCCACTTCACACAATACATAATTTAAACACATACATCATTCCAATACACTCATAGGCCGACTACGGTCAAGTTCAAATGAAAAGAAGAACCCCAAATGCTAGATCCCCGATCGTCCCGACTTGGGCTCCACTACTGATCATCTCGAAACGATACATAGTAACGACCAAGAGCCTCGTCAAATTCCCACTTCAGCTCAGTTGCGCCATCTGCACTGGTATCATCGGCACCTGCATCTGTTTTGGTAGAATCTGTGAGCCACGGGGACTCAGCAATCTCACACCCGCGAGATCAAGACTATTTAAGCTCATAGGTAGGAAAAGTGTAATATGGTGGAGCTGCGGCAAGCACTAAGCATATATTGTGGCTAACATACGCAAGTGAGAGCGAGAAGAGAAGCAACGCAGTGGTCGAGAAGCTAAAAGTGATCAAGAAGTGATCCTGAAACTACTTACGTCAAACATAACACAAACCGTGTTCACTTCTCGGACTCCGCCGAGAAGAGACCATCACGGCTACACACGCGGTTGATGTATTTTAAAGAGGTCAAGTGTCAAGTTATCTACAACCGGACATTAACAAATTCCCATCTGCCTCATAACCGCGGGCACGGCTTTCGAAAGATTATATACCCTGCAGGGGTGTCCCAACTCAGCCCATCACAAGCTCTCACGGTCAACGAAGGAATATACCTTCTCCCAGGAAGACCCGATCAGTCTCGGAATCCCGGTTCGCAAAACATTTCGACAATGGTAAAACAAGTCCAGCAAAGCCGCCCGATGTGCCGACAAATCCCGATAGGAGCTACACATATCTCGTTCTCAGGGCACACCGGATGAACACTACGTACAACTAGAACCAGCCCTCAAGTTTCCCCGAGGTGGCGCTACAAGTGGCTCTAGTTCGGACCAACACTTAGAGGAGCACTGGCCCGGGGGGGTAATAAAGATGACCCTTGGGCTCGCGAAAACCCAACGGAAAAAGGCTTAGGTGAAAAATGGTAAAACCAAGTTTGGGCCTTGCTGGAGGAGTTTTATTCAAAGCGAACTGTTAAGGGGGTCCCATAAATCACCCAACCGTGTAAGGAACGCAAAATCAAGGAACATAACACCGGTTTACGGAACTAGGGCGGCAAGAGTGGAATAAATCACCAGGCATAAGGCCGAGCCTTCCACCCTTTACCTAGTATAAAAGATGCATTAATATAAACAGGAGATATTGTGATATCCCAAAGTAACCATGTTCCGACCTGGAACAAACTTCATCAACAATCGCAGTTTGGGGTCCCAAAGCGATTTCCATGGTTGTTGAGCCCCAAGGTGTGCTTAAGTGTAGGTCATCAACAATCGCAGTCTGGGTCCATTCTGGCCCGTTTCTTAGACTATTACTTAGTTTTGGGGGTCCCGGAGTGATTTCCATGATTTACGAACCCCGGGGTGCGTTTACGTGTCGGTCATCAACACTCATAGTTTTGGCCGATTGTGGCCCATTTCATGGACTATTACTCACCATTTGGGGGCCCCAAAGCGATTTCCATGGTTATTGAACCCCAAGGTGCGCTTACGTGTCGATCATCGACAATCGCAGTTTGGGCCGATTTTGGCCCGTTTCTTGCACTATTACTTATTTTTGGGGGTCCCGGAGTGATTTCCACGATTGACAAACTCCGGGGTGCGTTTACATGTCGGTCATCAACACTCACAATTTTGGCCGTATCTAGTCCGTTTCGTGCACTATTACTCTCCATTTTGGAGTCCCAGAGCGACGTCCACGATTGACAATCCCCATGATGCATTTATGTGTCCGTTGTCAACACTCACAGTTTTTGCCAATTCTGACGCATTTCATGGACTATTACTCACCATTTTAGGGTCCCGAAGCGATTTCCATAGTTGATAAACCCCAAGGTGCGTTTACGTGTCGGTCATGAGCACTCACAGTTTTGGCCGATTCTAACGTGTTTCATGGACTATTACTCACCATTTTGGGTTCCCAAAATGATTTCCGTAGTTGTTGAACCCCAAGGTGCGTTTACGTGTCGGTCATGAGCACTCATAGTTTTGGCCGATTCTGGCCCATTTCATGGACTATTACTCACTATTTTGGGCTCCCAGTGTGATTTCCACGATTAACGAACCCCGGGGTGCGTTTACATGTCTGTCATCAACACTCACGGTTTTTGTCAATTCTGACGCGTTTTGTGGACTATTACTCACCGTTTTGGGGTCCCAAAGCGATTTCCATGGTTGTTGAACCCCAAAGTGCGCTTAAGTGTAGGTCATCAACAATCGCAGTTTGGGTCAAATCTGGCCCGATTCTTAGACTATTACTCACTATTTTGGGGGTCCCGGAGTGATTTCCACGATTTACGACCACCGAGGTGTGTTTACGTGTCGGTCATCAACACACGTGGTTTTCGCCGATTCTGGCCCGTTTCGTGGACTATTACTCACCGTTTTGGGGTCCCAAAGCGATTTCCATGGTTGTTGAACCCCAAGGTGCGCTTTAGTGTTATTCATTAACAATCGCAGTCTGGGTCCCAGAGTTTTGGGGGTCCCAGAGTGATTTCCACGATTTATGAACCCCGGGGTGCGTTTACGTGTCGGTCATCAACACTCACAGTTTTGGGCCCGTTTCGTGGACTATTACTCACCGTTTTGGGGCCCCAAAGCGATTTCCATGGTTGCTGAACCCCAAGGTGCGCTTACGTGTCGATCATCAACAATCGCAGTTTGGGCCGATTTTGGCCCGTTTCTTGCACTATTACTTATTTTTGGGAGTCCCGGAGTGATTTCCACGATTGACGAACTTCGGGGTGCATTTACGTGTCGGTCATCAACACTCGCGGTTTTGGCCGATTTTGGCCCGTTTTGTGGACTATTACTCACCGTTTTGGGGCCCCAAAGCAATTTCCATGGTTGTTTAACCCCAAGGTGCGCTTACGTGTCGATCATCGCCAATCGCAATTTGGCCCGATTTTGGCCCGTTTCTTGCATGATTACTTAGTTTTGGGGGTCACGGAGTGATTTACACGATTGACGAACTCCGCGTGCGGTTACGTGTCGGTCATCAACACTCACAATTTTGGCCGATTCTGGTCCGTTTCATGCACTATTACTCATCGTTTTGGCATCCTAGAGCGACTTCCATGATTGACAATCCCCAGGGTGCGTTCACATGTCCGTCGTCAACACTCACAGTATTGGTCAATTCTGACGCGTTTCATGGACTATTACTCACCATTTTGGGGTCCCGAAGCGATTTCCATAGTTGTTGAACCCCAAGGTGCGTTTACGTGTTGGTCATGAACACTCACAGTTTTTGCAGAATTTGGCCCGTTTCATGAACTATTACTCACTGTTTTGGGGTCCCAGTGTGATTTCCACGATTAACGAACCCCGGGGTGCGTTTATGCGTCGGTCATCAACACTCGCAGTTTCGGCCGATTCTAGCCCGTTTTGTGGACTATTACTCACTGTTTTGGGGTCCCGGAGTGATTACCACGATTAACGAATCGGGGATGCGTTTACGTGTCGGTCATAAACACTCATTCCTTTGGCCGATTCTGTCCCGTTTCATAGACTATAACTCACTGTTTTGGGGTGCCGGAGTGATTTCCACGATTAACGTACCCCGGGCTGCGTTTACGTGTCTGTCATCAGCACTCACAGTTTTGGCCGATTATGTCCAGTTTCGTAGACTATTAATCACTGTTTTGCGGTCCCAAAGCGATTTCCATGGTAGTTGAATCCCAAGGTGCGCTTAAGTGTAGGTCATCAACAATCGCGGTTTGGGCCGATTCTGGCCCGTTTCTTGGACTTTCACTTAGTTTTGGGGGTCCCGGAGTGATTTCCATGATTTACGAACCCCGGGGTGCGTTTACGTGTCGGTCATCAACAATCACAGTTTAAGCCAATTCTGACGTGTTTCGTGGACTATTACTCACCGTTTTGGGGTCCCGAAGTGATTTCCACAGTTGTTGAACCCCAAGGTGCGCTTGCATGTCGATCATCGACAATCGCAATTTTGGCAGATTTTGGCCCGTTTCGTGGACTATTACTCACTGTTTTGGGGTCCCAGTGTGATTTCCACAATTGACGAACCCTAGGGTGTGTTTACGTGTCGGTCATCAACACTAGCGCTTTTTGTTGATTCTGACGCATTTTGTGGACTATTACTCACCGTTATGGGGTCCCAAAGCGATTTCCATGGTTGTTGAAGCCCACGGCGCGCTTAAGTGTTGGTCATCAACAATCACAGTTTGGGTCAAATCTAGCCCGTTTTTTAGACTATTACTTAGTTTCGGGGGTCCCGGAGTGATTTCCACAATTTACAACCACCGAGGTGCGTTTACGTGTTGGTCATCAACACTCATGGTTTTGGCCGGTTCTGGCCCGTTTCGTTGACTATTACTCACCATTTTGGGGCCCGAAAGCGATTTCCATGGTTGTTTAACCCCAAGGTGCACTTACGTGTCGATCATCAACAATCGCAGTTTGGGCCGATTTTGGCCCGTTTCTTGCACTATTACTTATTTTTGGGGGTCCCGGAGTGATTTCCATGATTGACGATCTCCGGGGCGCATTTACGTGCCGATCATGAACACTCACAATTTTGGCCGTATTTGGTCCTTTCGTCCACTATTACTCACCGTTTTGGCATCCTAGAGCGACTTCCACGATTCACAATCCCCGAGGTGTGTTTACATGTCCGTCGTCAACACTGACAGTTTTGGCCAATTCGGTCGCGTTTCATGGACTATTACTCACCATTTTGGGCTCCTGAAGCGATTTCCATAGTTGTTGAACCCCAAGGTGCGTTTACGTGTCGGTCATGAGCACTCATAGGTTTTGTCGATTCTGGCCCGTTTCATGGACTATTACTCACTGTTCTGGGGTCCCAGTGTGATTTCCACGATTAACGAACCCCGTGGTGCGTTTACGTGTCAGTCATCAACACTCGCGGTTTTTTTCGATTATGACGCGTTTCGTGGACTATTACTCACCATTTTTTGGTCCAAAAGCAATTTCCATGGTTGTAGAACCCCAAGGTGAGCTTAAGTGTAGGTCATCAACAATCACAGTTTGGGTCAAATCTGGCCCATTTCTTAGACTATTACTCACTGCTTTGGGAGTCCCGGAGTGATTTCCATGATTGACGACCACCAGGGTGCATTTACGTGTCGGTCATCAACACTCGTGGTTTTGGCCGATTCTGGCCCGTTTCGTGGACTATTACTCACCGTTTTGGGGCCCCAAAGCGATTTCCATGGTTGTTGAACCCCAAGGTGCGCTTACGTGTCGATCATCGACAATCGCAGTTTGGGCCGGTTTTGGCCCGTTTCTTGCACTATTACTTATTTTTGGGCGTCTCGGAGTGATTTTCATGATTGACGAACTCCGGGGTGCGTTGACGTGTCAATCATGAGAAGCCACAATTTTGGTCGTATTTGGTCCGTTTCGTGCACTACTATCATCGTTTTGGCATCCTAGAGCGACTTCCACGATTGACAATCCCTAGGGTGCGTTTACATGCCCGTCGTCAACACTCACAGTTTTGGCTAATTCTGACGCGTTTCATGGACTATTACTCACCATTTTGGGGTCCCGAAGCGATTTCCATAGTTGTTGAACCCCAAGGTGCGTTTACGTGTTGGTCATGAGCACTCACAGTTTTGGCAGATTCTGGCCCGTTTCATGGACTATTACTCATTGTTTTGGGGTCCCAGTGTAATTTCCACGATTAACGAACCCCGGGTTGCGTTTACGTGTCGGTCATCAACACTCGTGGTTGTTGTCAATTCTGACGCGTTTCGTGGACTATTACACACCGTTTTTTGGTCCCAAAGCGATTTCCAAGGTGCACTTAAGTGTAGGTCATTAACAATCGCAGTCTGGGTCAATTCTGGCGCGTTTCTTAGACTATTACTCTGTTTTGGGGGTCCCGGAGTGATTTCCATGATTTACGAACCGCGAGGTGAGTTTACGTGTCAGTCATGAACACTCACCGTTTTGGCCGATTATGGCCCATTTCATGGACTTATTAGTCACCGTTTTGAGGCCCCAAAGCGATTTCCATGGTTGTTGAACCCCAAGGTGCGCTTACGTGTCGATCATCGACAATCGCAGTTTGGGCCGATTTTAGCCCGTTTCTTGCACTGTTACTTATTTTTGGGGTCCCGGAGTGATTTCCACGATTGACGAACTCCGGGGTGTATTTACATGCCGGTCATCAACACTCGCGGTTTTGGCCGATTTTGGCCCGTTTCGTGGATTATTACTCACGGTTTTGGGGCCCCAAAGCGATTTCCATGGTTGTTGAACCCCAAGGTGCGTTTACATGTCCTTCGTCAACAATGACAGTTTTGGCCAATTCTGAGGCGTTTCATGGACTATTACTCACCATTTTGGGGTCCCGAAGCGATTTCCATAGTTGTTGAACCCCAAGGAGTGTTTACCTGTCGGTCATGAGCACTCACAGTTTTGGCCGATTCTGGCCCATTTCATGGACTATTACTCACTGTTTTGGGGTCCCAGTTTGATTTCCATGATTAATGAACCTCGGGGTGCGTTTACGTGCCGGTCATCAACACTCACGGTATTTGTCGATTCTAATGCGTTTTGTGGACTATTACTCACCGTTTTGGGGTCCCAATGTGATTTCCATGGTTGTTGAACCCCAAGGTGCGCTTAAGTGTAGGTCATCAACAGTCGCAGTTTGGGTCAAATCTGGCCCATTTCTTAGACTCACTGTTTTGGGGGTCCAGGAGTGATTTCCACGATTTACGACCACCGAGGTGCGTTTACGTGTCGGTCATCAACACTCGTGGTTTTGGCCGATTCTGGCCCGTTTCGTGGACTATTACTCACTGTTTTGTGGCCCCAAAGCGATTTCCATGGTTGTTGAACCCCAAGGTGCGCTTATGTGTCGATCATCGACAATCGCAGTTTGGGCCGATTTTGGCCCGTTTCTTGCACTATTACTTATTTTTGGGCGTCCCGGAGTGATTTCCATGATTGACGAACTCCGGGGTGCGTTTACGTGTCGATCATCAACACTCATAATTCTGGCCGTATTTGGTCCGTTTCGTGCACTATTACTCACCGTTTTGGCGTCCCAGAGCGACTTGCACGATTGACAATCCCCAGGGTGCATTTACTTGTCCGTCATCAACACTCATAGTTTTGGCCAATTCTGACGCGTTTCATGAACGATAACTCACTATTTTGGGGTCCCGAAGCGATTTCCATAGTTGTTTAACCCAAGGTGCGTTTATGTGTCGGTCATGAGCACTCATAGTTTTGGCCGATTCTGGCCCGTTTCATGGACTATTACTCACTGTTTTGGTGTCCCAGTGTGATTTCCACGATTAACGAACCCCGGGGTGCATTCATGTGTCAGTCATCATCACTCGCGGTTTTTGTCGATTCTGACGCGTTTCGTGGACTATTACTCACCATTTTGGGGTCCCAAAGCGATTTCCATGGTTGTTGAACCCCAAGGCGCGCTTAAGTGTAGGTCATTAACAATCACAGTCTGGGTCGATTCTGGCCCGTTTCTTAGACTATTACTCAGTTTTGGAGGTCCCGGAGTGATTTCCACGATTTACGAACCACGGGGT